>NC_092867.1:16447382-16476978 GCF_032062135.1 Pyxicephalus adspersus | reverse complement strand
CCCCCATACAGTGGTGGTCACAATGCCACCAGCCCGGAATATTATTGGAATCATATGGCTGGCTTTACCATTGGAAGGGTCAATGAGCCACATGTTAAGGAACCCTTCATGATGATATCAGCTGCCCCATGGGTTTAGACAGCTTTAAAACTGATGGGGGAATTGACATCATAACAAGGATGGTGGCACCCCGCAGAAGTCCCAAGATTTTGGATGTCTACACCAGAGAAGATTTTGTAAACACCTAAAAAAATGTTATATATAACCTTAGGGGAAGATTGTTGTTTAAATGTTTGGCGTAACCACCGGCTCTTTATAAGTTTATCAGTTGGTGTTCTAATTTTGCCACCACAATAAACCTTGGGCACCTAGTCCTGCCCCTGCTGCCCTTCAAAGGGCTTCCTTAGTGCCCCAGGAGCACAAATGCTAGGTGACATGCAAGAGGATTTAAAGAAGCCATTAATATGCCCCCTCGGGTTGTTGTGCCAGATGGAATTCATCAGATTTGTTTATCTTTATCCTTGACAAGTTCATGTTAAAGTCAGCATGTTAAGCACAAGAAGCGGAGACATCTATTCTGTGGGCTGGGACACTATTTCAGCGAATGCAGCCCATCATTTCCTTAGGAAGTGCAAACATGACTGTCCAGTGAACCGCCCTATGAAAACAAGTTTGTAAATTCTATTCATAGACTTTGTGTTTAATACTTAAAGCTGAACTCTAGCCTTACCTTCAGTTTTGTATAGTAGTTCAGGGGCCTTCCCTAAACTAAAAATACTTGTATTTACTATATGCTGCCAGCTTCTCACAATTGTGCATTGGAAGCTGCAGCAAATCACAACCTGGCTTATTTTCTTGGCTGGAGGACATCCATCCAGCCCTTTTCTCTCCTGACTTACTGTCCCTGGCTCGCCTCCTTTTTTTACGTATGGAAGCTCAGAATTACATGTTGGGGTTACTGCAGTTTCCAGAAAGCCCTGCCGCTGCGACACTTCTCCCAGAAGCTTTAATCTGCCTGCATTGCACACAAGGACCCACCAGCACATTTTGATATTTGCTTAACTCATCTTAAGATTCAGCCAACTGCTTTTATAAGAAGTGAGGTCTCTTGAACAAAATACAGAGGTATGATACTGTGATGTTTTAGAAGCTATGTACAGCACCCTACTGCCCTCTCTCTCATAGAGAGACGGCAGGGCGCTGTACATAGCTTTCTAAAAAGATCACATCACCCAGCCTTGTGCAGACTGCCCTAAGTAACGTCCACGTGTGATTTTCGGCCTCAATGACTGTAAGAAATGAAATCCAACAACTGAAAATAAGTCAGGGACAGTAAGTTTAGGGAGGAAAGGGTTACATGCTACCGGACATCTATCAACCAGGAAAAGGAGCAGGCTGTATGGAAGAGCTGCAGCTTCTAGTGCACGCTGCATGCAGTGAAATCAAAGTAAGGCTACGCACACACGTGCAATAATTGTCATTGGAAACGAATGAGTAATGCCTGATCGTCTGATAATCATTAAAAAAAAAAGCACACAACGACTGGCCAAAGGCCCGATGAACTAGGAATGTCGCTGGAAATGAACAACAGTCCCAGCAGATCTGATTGGACGATAATCATTCGCTATCTATCATGTGTAAGGTCGTTCAGTGACTGTGGATTGTTCTGCGGTACACTTTCTCCTGTACACGTCACTTCCTGCATCAACTGATCGTATCTAGCGTGTGTACATTATTGGTGGATTATATTTGAACGATCGTATTGTTACAACATGTACAGAATTGTGCACAATACAATCAGTCAAAATAATCGTTGATTGGTTGGTAATCGTTCGTTTTCTAATGATAATTATTGCACGTGTGCACCTAGCCATAAACGTTTAAATAGAGGTACAACTGTGCAAAAAAGGTAAAATAAAGTACAGCTATAAATAGTGAGTGCATGGGAAGTTTTGCAGGATCAAATAATAATATAAAAGAAAAAAAGCTAGGCATTTGTCATTCTGCTTAGCAGAAAAAAGGACATGTGATTATCAGCCACAAGCTATTGTACTGTGCCCCAGTGGGCTGAATTTAATTTACTCCATTGTATGCCTATAGAGCTAGACAATACCATAAAGGTATAATCCTCCCTCCCTGGCACTGGACGGGTTACCCAGCATTGTGCTATCTTATTGGTATTCTCCTGCAGTGCCATCTGGAGAAAATGGATATTACACTCCCATGTTACCGCTTCCTCCTATCAGAGGCAGAACAGATCGAATTGTATTAGCAGCCCTTGTGTGCCCATCTCCATTATTTCTCTATTACTCTGACACCAGACTTATGGCTGTAAATTGATAAATCTGAGAATCGGTGCTGTGTTATAAGGGCGATAGGAAGTGGAGCTCTCTTACATAGAAGTCCCTGGGTGGGGTGGGGATGGTAATTCAACAAAAATCAAATATTTCAGTGTAGCCAAATGCAACTTATTAATAGTCCCCCCAAAACCAGAATATTCTAGGACTTCAGCACAGACCCTCATGTGGGGTTATGGAATGTGCTCAGATCTAGGAATTTGCTCAGAAGCTAAACCACCAAATGATCAGTTTTGGACTGAGCCGTGATGGAACTGCAGTCCTAAAATTAATCATGCAAAGGAAAATCCTTCATTTGGCAGTAAGTATTTTTTTAGTCCCAGCAGAGTACTATCATGGCATGCCAAGGGGGGCAGACACAACAGATCCCACTCTTACCAGTATTTATAATCATTTCCAGGGACACTTTCCTTCTAATCCCTCCAGCTTTTGGGGGAACCTTGGAAATAAACTTTCAGATCTTAGAGGAGAAGCCTTTCTATAAATATTATATTCAGTATATTATACTCAGTATATCAGTGTGGTGCACAATGCAAGGAATGTCACACTTATAGATAATCAAAAAAGATCATTAACTGACCTGAGAGCACAAACTGCCTAAGGAACCTCTGAAACCCAAGCTTTGCCATGCATGGTCTTATCTCTAGGAAAGACATAAATCCAATATATTTTATATATATCTATCACACTGGGACATTTTAAGCCTTGCATCTGCACACTGTGGAAAATATCTATTCATAGTATAATTATAATAATAAAATAATATAATAATAAATGGTAATAAATGTATGTCAATATATCAATACTCAGGGACTTTACCAAACACACAGAAAAACTGAAATATTTTTTGCAATCCAATCTAAGAGAATAAAGCCAATACACTCAGCAATCACTGTACTATGAATGGTCCTACACAGATAGGAGAGGATGGCAGGGTACACATTCATACAATGTAACTATTTATATTTAATGATCAGGAAATCCAGCAACAATAAAGCTCTTATAGGAAGCTGGCACTCTGAGAGTGGTCATGCCCATTGATATTAAAGCATGCCAGCAAGTTAGGAATAATGGGCATCATGCAGCATTTCCAGGACTGGCATAGAAGTTACCTGTTTATGGATTCCATGCCCTCTCAGTCTATTTCCCATTGCAGGCTGCACCCCTGGGTGCTGGCAGAGGACTGTGGGGTGCCGGCAGCATCTCTGCGAGGATCCTGCATCTGCCTGGCTATGCTGGAGCTTGGCAGAGGCTAGCAGGACACGCCCCTAAACGTCATCAAGCCCAGCCCACCAGACTACAATTACCGTAATGCACAAAGTAGAAGCTCAGAGGATGAGGACCAGTGATGCTACAGAGAAACTTCATCATAATACAGAAAATCAGCAACAATTCCATTGCCAAGTTAGAAATCAACGCAGAAACAAAAAAAGGAATCAGAAAAATAAATAAAAGTAAATATGTAAGTAAGAAAATATTTAGTATTCTATGGGTTTGCTAAACAGTAAAAAATAAACAATGATGCAAAATGAAAAATATTGTTATAGGAAACATGTAATGCAGTCTTTCCCAGATCTTTTTAACATTGGGATCCCCTTAAAATATGTTTCAGTTCTATACACAATATGCATATAGTACACATAACTAAAGTCAAGTATATTCATCAACATAATAAACTGTGGGATTGAGGGCTGAGTACTTTCATGGAAATTGGTACCCAAAGGCGTCAGTTCTGAACCTGTGTCCAATTGGTGTTGCTTGGCCCTGTAGAAGGTACTATTATGTATACTGTCTACACCCATTATTAAAAAAATTGCCCCAAAATGTAATTCTTCTTTTTTGGTAGGGATCAGGCACTGCCTTGTGAATTACCATTGGCTCCTACCTTGAAGCTGGATGAGTAGCTGGGCTGATTCTGTCCCTAAACTCAGCTTTCATCATCTCTTTCTACTGATTATGTGCTAGACCCAATCTGTACTCCACCCCATTTAAAAAGATAGTTTGGGGTAATTGTTTGTCTTTGTGCAACTTGTAATTAACAGATTAAAATGGTAACATGTATATATATATAAATATGTGTGTGTGTGTGTGTGTGTATATAGTAAGAGAGAGAGAGGAGAACATTGGGCTGGCCCCTGTGCAGAACTGATTTGGGGCCCTCATGGCAACCTGTGTTTGCGGAGGAGGGCCAGGGCTCTCCTGCAGTAACGCGCTTTGCACCTCCCTATGTCCACCCTATATATATTTTTATAACTAAGCAGTGGCCTTTATGAAGATAGAATTTGTATATCCATATACCCGCCACCATGACGCTTCCATACCTTTCCGTATGATACAAGTACTCCACGTATGTCAAAAACTATATTAGTTTGACAAGTTTACTTTCTTTGCTGAGCCTCCACAGTTTTCCTATCATTTCACAAATACTTTAGTCCTTTTTGCATATGTAAGGAATGCCGGATTGCCATTATATGCCAGACCTCGAATCATTTGTATGTCTGACCTTTACTTTTGCAATATAATTCATATTTTAACATGCTTTCTGGTTGTTAGGGAAACACGTTCCAATTTTCTTTCAGCCACTTTTCCATCTATGTGGCATAGAGGGGACTGCATCATTGATTGTGTATTCTTGCTATGCGCTTCTCCCTACGTGTCCTGTATAAGAAGGAGACACGGCTCCCAAAGCAGCCAGAATCTGCTGACCAGCAGCTCCAACACTCTGCCAGATGATTCCTTTATGCAAAATCAGCACAACCGTATCACTAGGTACAAGAAAAGCATTAGTATTACACATTTCTGCTTTTATTAGTTCTGAGAAACCTGGCAGTGCCTAGATATATATTATAGGTATACATATTGTATTCTTTTTTGGTTTTACCCTTTGATGTTTCCCCCCATCAATGGTGGTTTTGCCCCCACATCAGCGGTAATGATCACAACCTGGGACTAGTTATCAAATTATAAAAGCTATCACCTGTGGGACAAATGAAATGGGTTTTCACTAAGTCAACAACCAGTAATGCATTGATATTCCAGTGTGGCTGGTGGGCCTTGGCTAGGGGACGGGAGGGCATTTCCTCTTGGGCAAGTATTAGACAACTCACCATAAGGATATCAGGAAACTGTAGTCAGTATCAGATGCTGGTTATTAGATACATATCTTCTACTTTTTTAAATGACAACATCGGGCAGAGGGAAGTCTTTCAGAATCACCTTCCTTCTTTGTGACCAAACACTAGGAGTTACAGGAGAAGTGTCACAATGTCACAATACTCCAATGTCTTTAAGGGGTACTCACCTTTCACAATGCCCACCAACCAATCTGGTGGCCTCTATCCAACATAAATCTGTCCCAACCACAAAAGGGCTTGCTGATTTTTCTCCCCCTTCCTTCGGACCAACGAGTGCTCCTCTGCAATGGGGATGCTTGTTCCTAAGAAGGAATTGCCCCCTCACTTCCTTTGTGTCGTCAGGTTTGAAAGTAAAGTAAACTTGTCAATGGAAATAACCTAAGGCTAACGTGCAATGGTTCTCATCTGATAATCGGCTCAGAGACGATATCGGACGAGAATCTGGCGTGTGTACAGCGCCTGTCGTTCATCGTCTGAACGACCATCCTGGCGGGTCGAGGGACGACGAACGATCGTAATGCAAGTGAAGGGGGAGAGCGCGCAGCAGGGTGCCGCTCCGTTGTTCTCCCCCTCCCCTTTACATTGAGAAGAACAGTGCTACATGTATGTACAACATGCATCGTGCAGTCATTAGTTGTTGGAAAGGATCATGAAAGATCCTTTCCAACAACAATTATTGCACGTGTGTATGCAGCCTAAGTCACCATCCTACCAATCCTCCCAAAGACTTGTTCACATAGGCAGTTTTGCATTGGTTTCAGGGCAGTTGCACCACCGGTTCTCTATGTTAAATCATTGATAATGGCTACTTTATACTAATGATCACGGTGTAGACATGCTGACAATATTTTTAATTTTAAGTTCAAAATGTCATTAACCAGTCAACTTTGTGCTTCTCCAATTTCAATGCACAGAGTGCTTCTTTAAAAATCCCTATATCAGATAAAATGTCTAAAGTATAGTCTTCAGTCAAATATAATAATGAAATACATCCATGACTAAGATAAAAGTCATTTTAGAGAGGCTTTGCCTAATGCTAGCAGGAGGAAAAAGCTTTTAGATGTCTTTGGGATGACATTATGTAATGGAGCACATTGTAATATCAGAAGCACATGAGAAGCACTTCCTGTTCCTGGCTTCTGTAAGGGGATTAGCAGCCTTCTATCTAGTACTGATTTGGTCTGCGAGGATTGGAAAAGTCATTTGGTAACATTATATTTGGGTTATAGATAGACGTTGATGAGTCTGCTCCCTACCCAACCCCATTACAATGTCCATGGCTGGCTAATGTATCTACGTATGCAGATGCAAATTTTTTGGCTTCCCCTCCAAGTCACAAAATCCTGCTGGGTGACCTATTCTGACTGTTTTTTTGTTTTTTACTTATGCATTTTAGTTGTGTTGTCTTTCACCTTTAGGGCAATGGTATAGATTTTTCATTCTGGTGGTAACTCTTTATACTGGTGCGTTGAAGTATGTGCATTAAAGCTGGTTTTGTAATGCTTTATTGAGCATTCCATGAAGACAGCCTAGTTAACTAATGGGTTGTCAACAATAGGAATGAACAACAAGTGAGACATCTATTATTTGTTTTCCAACTTAGTCCATCACAATGCAAGTAAGCATGTATGTGTGTTACCATGTATTACAATGTGCTGCATTTGAGCATTTGAGCATTTTAATATTATTCTGACGTGCATTATGGCAATGAAGCATCAGGCATGTGTGTATAGACCCTAAGGGACAACAGACCGGCTTCTATGATGCTTTTTTCTCAATGACCTTGTTTATGTATGGAATGTGCACACACTGCACTCCATGGCCCCCATGTTTTACAGGGAATGAAGACAAAATAGTTTCCAAATGATCGCTTTACCTACAGACATAGATAATGTTCTCATAATGTACAGGTAGTCATTTAGAAATTTTCTTATTTGTATGTTATCAACCATAGAAGATGTTTGACTCGTTTTTATACTTACTTGTCCATTGTCCACCCTACTTTGAGAACTTTGCTGTTCTGCCTCTGCAGATGTCTCCAGCCAGGTTCTTCTTAGTTATTCTTTCTTATGGAGAGGCCAACTGTTATCCCAAGGGTGGACATCGTCTAAGCTAATCCAATTCTCACTGTCATATTTAGGTGGCATTTAAGCAGGAACAAATAAAAACAATTAAATAAATGTAAAAGTCATTTAAAACACCCCAAGTCTTCTGGGGCTATCAATCAAACAATCCAATCCATATAAATCCCTTCTAAATCCATCAAATCTAAAAAATAGAACTTGCAGCTTCCCACAAGCTAGAAAATACTCACCAGAAGAGTCAGACCATTAAATATGAAAAGTAGTCAAGCACAATTGGGATCCTTGGGAATCAGAAGAGGGGACATGGGCTGTAGAAGTGTCCAACCAATGCACCAAGGCAATCAAACATAAGTATACCCATAGACTCCCATGGTGGAGAACCTCAATTTACAAGAGCATGATACACAGCACAAGTTCCAGATAAAATTAGGATACCTTGGAGGAATCAATAAGCCAGTAATAATTTTTTTTTGTTTATTCCAAATCAGCATATAAAAAGACAATGTGACAGCAGATCAATCACATGAACCTGAAAGGCATAACATCATACATAGCATGTGTTTTGGAAATTCTGCCCAACTTGTACCATATCAGGGTTGGAGAAACAAAAATGCATAAAACCTTCCCATGTCTGAAACATTCAATATCTTGCGTATCTGAACACATAATACTAATTAAAAAATATCAATAGATAAAAATCCAAATCAATATTTAGTCCCAAAGGAGAGAGTGTTTAAGTTTATATATCCAACTGGTTTCCAACTTGGACACTCTTCTTCTAAAATGATCACCTCGCCATTTTCTTGATATTTTATTGATCCCAATAAACCTGAGATGATTTAGATTTTGATGTGCTTCCAAAAAGTGAAGGGATACACTATGAGGTCTATTAATAAGGCAGTGAGTCCGACATTCACTGAAACATTCTCAGGTGGAGAATCTTCTAGGTCAACGTATTTCAATGGCAGTAATTAATTCTCCACCAGGGAATGTTTCAGTGAATGTCAGATTTACTGCTTTTAAAAAATAGACGAGTTTGTAGTTATGTTTCTAATATTCACTTATACTCTTACTCAAAGTGTGAGATGTGCCACCCACATATTTTAGGCCACAAAGATAATCCTGTACATGTATGGACCTACAAGTGATCAGATAATTGATATTATAGTCCAGTTACGTTGGAGTTGAATTCAATTTTTGTTATTAAAATCATGCATTTTACAACTGTTTTTCTTATCTTACAACCAATAAAACCATTGCAGTGAATAACAGCTTTTCCAATTAAAAACATACTCCTTATGTCAAAAATACTACTAATACTAATATGAAAAATTATGAAGATGGCTGAAGATCATCTCCAGGAAGAAAAGGAAGCAGAAGATGGCCGCTCCCTGCAACAGAACATGGACAGGTGAGTATCACAGGTTTATTTCCACTTTAAGAAAATCTATATCCACTTTCCATATTAACAGGAAATCGTCATGTATCCTTCCCATAATATAAGTGATAAGTGATTTTTTTATAAATAACATCCTAAGCCCCATACATCTAAGTTAAAAGATAATATTCGAATATCAAATTAATGGTCAAATGGAATTCAATCGGTGTCAGTTTTTTCTTTGGATATACTTATGTTGGATTGCCTTGGTCCATTATTTGGACACTTCCACAGCCCGGGTCCCCTCTTCTGATCCCTAAGGATCTGGAGCGAGTTTAACCAGTTTTTTACTAAACAATCTCTTGTGATGAATTTATTTCAGCCTGCAGAAAGCTGTTAGTGCTGTTTTTTGGATTTATGCCAAGCTGTGTGGATACTCTTGGATCGGATTATTTGATTGCTAGCACCTTAAAAACTTGGGATGTTTTAAGCAACTTTGAAATGTATTGACTTGTTTTAATTCATTTTATGCAGAGTGCCACTATTTTCTGAAATATGTGGGACTGAAAATGAGAATGGGATTATCTCATATAGAGAATATCAGGGTTGCCACTTGAGTGTTACTATTTTCTGACATATAACAGGGAGTTTATTACGCTCCTTAGTAGGCTGTATTTCATTTTAGCCAAGTGCGTATTTTTTATCTTGTAAAATAACTGTTTTAGTCCTCCTTTTTGTATCGGAAAGTAAGAAAAAATATTTCTATTGCCAATATTGACCATTTAAAACGCTTAGACGTAAGGTTCTAGGTGTCTATTTTTCCCATTTCAACAAAGAGCTGTTCAACTCCAACATAGATCATACAAAGTTTTCATAATAAAAGTATTTTCTGATTCTTTTTAAAACATATTTTCCAAATTTACTGCTGCTTGTTAGAAAAATACAAAAGATGTATGGTGGTCCTGGTCCTTAAGGAACCCCTCACAATAGACGTTTTAAACAGCTTACAAGGTTTATCATTTTATTGCCTACCATTCAATAGATTTGTTAGAAAGGAGACACGGTGTCAGGCACTATTAACCAAACATAGGCGTATATGGAAGCTGCTTAGGAATGGAGCAATTATTGTCATGTAGCTGATTACACTTACAATCGGGCTGTCAGTTTGATTTATGCTGCAGGGAAGAAATAGCATTGACTATTCAAGTATTCAACACATCATATCTTCCTTTGTCGGTGTAGCACCTTTTCCTACATCTGAAAAAAGCAAGACTTTTAAATCCACAGAAAAAAGCAAGACTTTTAAATCCACAAAATACATTCACACTGAACACAAGCCTCAATTTTCACTGTTGTACAATATCTTCTCATTTTTTGAAGTTGCTTATACTGCATACTGTGAGCTTCTTAATATGTGCATTAGAAGCTGGAACAAATCATTTAGAGCCCATCCTGTATGGAGAACGACCAGAATTATCTTCAAGCCCTTTCCTCGCCAACCTGTCCCTGACCTGCCCTGTTCATTCATTCATTGCTTTCATTGTTTTAAATCACATGGGCCCATATTCACATATGGGTGTACCTACAGCTTCCTGATTACAGGAGGTTATGTAAAGCACCCTGCTGGCCCACAGCTCATGATCTGCATGCATTGCATAGATAACAGATAATTATACTCAAACCTGTTGCTTTATGGTTTAATCAGCAGATCTATGACCAAGCTGGTATAATTACTCTGCACTTCTCCTTCATCTCGGCTCGGGCCAACCCTTGACCATCTGTACTAATTACTGCACTAGTGGCTTGCTTACTCAGTCAAAAGGCTGGTGTTGAGTTCTTGGTAGCCATACTACCTCCTGCACTGGAACCAGGCTGCCTTCTTATCATCTGTAGTCTGGAGGTAGGTATGTGCCCAAGCCATACTACTTACTGCAATGGACACCACTCCGCTACTTCATTTTACATTCAGAAGAATGGGGGTGAGTTCTTGGCCAAGTTTTACCACCTCCTGCATCAGTATGTTCTTTTATTTTCCAATCAGCAAGGTAGGAGTTTGTGTTTTTGGCCAAATTTTACTACTTACTGCACTGAAGCCCAGCATGATCCTTCATCATCCAATTATCAAAATGGAGGTAAGTGCTTTGCCAAGTTGTCCTGCTCACTGAACTGGAGTTTAGGGGCCAGGCTTTGCTTCCTCTTTAGTAAAACATAACCCTTTCCCTTATATTAGTAATTGGTTCTCAACAATCCTCAGTTTATCTATAAAATATATATAGTTCACAGTACATACTTAAGCAATACACTGGGGAGACACTAAAAATAACTCAATGAAGCTGTATTACTGTAGGAAAGAAGCCAGCATTTGTTACTCAGCAGTGTTTTTTTTTTTGCTTTCTGCGTTCCAAAGATAGAACGTAACAAAGTCTGGCTGCTGAGAGAACCACATAATAAGCAGGTCGGCATTAACTTTTCCCAGAGTCAGCATTCTCCACCAATGACAACAGAAGCAAATATGATGGAGTGAGAATGAGGTCATTTCCAGAGGTGCAGAGATTCTCTAAAAAGAAGTGATAAGGGTGATAAAATGCTACAAGAGAGATTAGTATACATGTAGGAGTTGCTGCTGAAAAATCTGAGATTTAAGGAAAGACAAAGTCATTCTAGATCATATTCTCATATTATTAGTTTGTAGTTGTGCTATCTCCTTTGACCTGCGTTTTTCCCATTATGCATTCTTCTGCCATTTCTTCCCCGGGTAAACCACACACCAAGACTAAATGAAAACCTGAAGCATTAGACCAGACCACCTTCTTCCATTGATCCAGGGTCCGGTTCTAATGTTATGCAGCAAGCAGTGTATTGTGGCAGCATTTTCGTATGTCCAGCATTAAGGTTTTCAGTATCTGGTACTACAGTAACTCTTCTGTGGGATCGGATGGAACAGGCCAGTTTTGATAGATAATATCCACTGCATATCAGAAACATCCAATAAAATCTGCTGTTTTGAAGATACTCTAACCCAGTTAAACTCTGGCCTGGGGGCCAAATCTGGCCCCCAACGTCCTTTTTTTTGGCCCCCAAAGGAATCCCAAACATGAACTGCAGCTGGCCCACCGCTGCATTGAAATAGCGCCGCTACTACAATTCCTAGCTTCACTCGCGTCTATAAACCAGCGGGCTCTCTGCCTATGCGTGGCCCCGCATTTGACTGTTTTATAGACGCAACTAATGCCGGGAATTTTAGTAGCGACACTATTTCAATAAAGAGGGAGTTTCAGCGGCGGGCCACTCATAAGATTTAGCTCCGCATTGGCTGCGTCTGGCATTTCCAGCACTCCCCCTCAGCTGTACTTTTCCTTGCTACTCCAAGGCATGGACTTGAATGGTTTGATTTTCTTAGAAGAATATTGTTATTATTATTATTGTTACTCTGTGCAAAAAGGTTACCATTGAAATTTAACTCAGAAGGCTACAAATACAGAAAGAGGCATAAGATTTTTTCTTAAATAAAATTAAAAAAAAAAATCTTTCTTTATTATAAACTTGTTCCAGATTGAATGTGAAGCAAAACTTCTTTGTTTCCATATGAAAAGGGTATATATCTAATGAGAAGGAAAAATGTCCTCAATTTTTTCAATAAATTTCAAGGTTGGCCCGCAACTTTGTCCAAGTTTTTAATTTTAGCCCTCTGCATATTTGAGTTTAACACCCCTGATCTAACCCAATCGAGATCAAAATCCGGCTCTTGCACAAATTGCTTAATTTTACTGCTTCCATTACATCACCTCCATGACTTCCCAATGACCAATTCTGCCTAATACACATTGGACCTGATCTAAAAAAGCTCTCCAAGACTGGAGAAGATAGACCTTCATGGGTAAACCTGGGTGATCCAGCAAACATTGAATAGATCTGGTCCAGGATTGTAAACATTGTATGAACTCAAATGCAGCGTGTAATAACCTACATCCTCTTAATGCATTACAACTTCACAGTAGGAATAGAATCAGCTGAAAGCAATAGATCCTCCTATGTCTATGCATTGTAGAAACCATAGAAAAATAGCAAAACAACCAATAAAAATGGGATTTTTAGTTCCCTCTGTGATAGATGATTTCCTAGGCTGTGGGAATAGTGACCTCTATAGGCTACAGCTGGACCACATTGATACCCCATATGCTGCTTTTGGATCATTTCAGTAACACAGCCTTCTATCAGAAGTGTACAGCACAGTAATAAAACCTACATTGCCCTAGGGCTGATAATGGTCATTATAAGAGATGTGTTCTACTGAATGTATATTGTATAATTATGCTTTGCATAATGAATTTGGAAGAGTTGCAGCTGAGAAATAAATTTATGAGGCAGCCTATTGTGCCAGTGACAATTATTTCACAGCATTGTATCAGCAACTCTGGTATGAAAT
The DNA here is from genome assembly GCF_032062135.1 of Pyxicephalus adspersus. NCBI lineage: Eukaryota > Metazoa > Chordata > Amphibia > Anura > Pyxicephalidae > Pyxicephalus > Pyxicephalus adspersus. The sequence goes on along the minus strand of NC_092867.1, from coordinate 16,463,599 downwards.
GCTTTAATTTGGAACATAGGTGAAACATTGTCCAGAACCACACATTATTCAGGATGTTTTTTGTGAAAGGTTGCTACCTGGAATGTTGAGCTGCTGGAGGGTTAAGCTGAATACACACGTGCAATAATAGTCGTTGGAAATGATCTTTCACGATCCTTTCCAACGACCCTTATTGCACGATGCATAAACGAGTGCTGTACATACACCACCTTTCTGCTCTGTGCAGAGGGGAGGGGGAGAGCGACAGAGTGGCACCCCACTGCGCTCTCTCCCCGTCACTTCTATTAGGATCGTTTGTCGTCCATCGTCCATGTATCCACCAGGACGGTAGTTCGGAAGACGGACAACTGGCGCTGTACACACTCCAGATTCCTTCACCAGCTTTAGTGCTAGGTTCCAAGTAGGTTAGCTTGTGAGTAAAGTTAGTTAGGGCAGGGGGCTCCAATCCCCAGTTTGAGGGCCATTAGTGGGCCCCGGCCTTCTGACAGTTGGGCCGCGAGAGCACCGGCCGGAGCCATGGACCATGTCTCCCGTATGTAACGCAGGCTCAGGGTGGTGGGTGGGTCGTGTCTCCGGATCAGACCTGTAATGGGGGAGCGGGTTCTGGCATCATGACGTCACTATGGGGGAAGTTTCTTCCCCTATGAGTGACACACTGCTCCCCGTGCATGCGCAGTCTGGAGTCTGTAAGTTTAGTGTTCCGTAGGTCCAAAAAGGTTGGGGATCACTGAGTTAGGGGATATGGTTAGGTGCCAGGAAAGAAGGTGCGGGTTAAGGTGGAACTAAACCCCTGACCTTCACTTGTCCCTCCGGTTTTTCCTTCTCATTATATATAAAACCTTTTCATATGGAAACAAAGAGGTTTTGCTTAACGCTCAATCTGGAACAAGCCTATATTAAAGAAATAGCACCGCTACTACAATTCCCGGCGAAAAGAAAACAGTCCAATGCAGGGCCATGCATGGGCAGAGAGGCCGCTGGTCTATAGATGCGAGTGATGCGGGAATTGTAGTAGCAGCGCTATTTCAACGCAGCAGTGGGCCAGCTGCAATTCATATTTAGAATTCCTTTGGAAGGCCAGAGTTTGACACCCCTGCTGTAGAGGATCTCTGGCCACCTTAATTGACATTAAACTCCCTTGAAAGTTCATTCATTCCCAGCATGCTCATGGGAAGCCAGGATCATGCTGCACATGAGCAGTTTACCTTTTTGACAGATACCCAGAATGACCAGGCAGCTAGGAGGGCTTATTGCAGAAGGGACATCACCTGCATTAATGACACACATGATTGTGGATTCCGAAAAGTGCAATTTTAGTTCCACTTTATGGTTAAATTGATGTGAGTGATGCAGCATGATAGGATTTCAGCACTGGATTTTTGGCAGGGTATCAGATCATGTTAGAAGAAGCATGCTGGCCTCATGACAGTGATGCATACTGTAACTTTATATGGTGTATGACATACTGTATGTCATCCTCCCTCATAAGACACTGTAAGCGTTCTTTAAATAATAAAAAAATGTCAATGAAAGCATGCAGCATTTTAATTACCATGCGCTATCTGGTAAATTTAAAGCCGATGTTTAATCTGCTTATATTTTGCCTTCTTGATTCCTTCTTCCCTCATCCTAACCAGCACAATAATGCTGTTTTGGAATAAAACTTTTTCATTTACATATCATATTTAAGACCCAGTGACATCACCACTGTGTTTCTGGCAGAAAGATCATGGCTGGTGGGAAGACTGGCAGTGCTGTACATCATTCCTTAAAAACATCACAGCACCTTGTCTCATGCAAACCATCCAAGACAATGCCCTCATGTGATGCTGACCCTTCCTTCATATTAAAAAAAAAATCCAATGACTTAAAGGATAAGGCTGGGAGGGGAAGGGTCCATCAAATAGGAAATAAGACGGGCTCCATTGATCTAGCTGCAAAATGCTAAAATAGTATAAATGCCCATCTGCAAGGAAACAAAGCAGACTATATGACTCATACAGCATCTAAAACTTACAGTGTGCAATTTAAAACAGCAGAGAAGCCTGAAATTCTGGACTGCCTCCTCCTTCAGTTAACTATTGGTGCCCAACACAAAGGTGGATTAGTTACATGCAAGTGTCCCCACTTTACCATCTGAAGCAAGTATTTGTGCATTCAAGCAACCAGGTTTTCTTTGCAGTTTTTGCACAAATAAAAATATATTGATAGTACATTAAGCACTACAATATGTCCTGCTAGGAGCTTAGTAGGTTAAAGCCAGCTTGGCATATTTCTTACATGTAAATACAGCCAGCATTCCAAAAATGTGTCACTGCTCCAACATTTTTTCATATGCAGAATAGGTAAAAGGCAGTTATAGAAATATGAGAGCTGGCTTGTTATTGAAGGTGCAAGTTCTAGGGTTACCCACCTTAAAAAAAAAAAAAGTATATTAAAGTACTCCATTTTTTAAATGCTATCCTAGTATATGTCTAGCATGGGGACTCCTTTACATCCTCACAAATCAGCAGTCTAATATATTTAAACCTATATGCATTTTACCAGTAATTCTGCTAGTAACACTACTGTCCTAAAGTAACATACGTATAGGGAAAAATTCATTGTCACTGTGGGACATAACTGCACATGTTCTTCCCTCACCTTTCTATCCTGTGTATAGGTGAGTCTGTAGGTATGACTGAACACAATGCTAACTGATATTTTTGGTCAGCACAGAGAAAGAACTATAGCAATTGCTAGCTCGTAAGATCAGCAGGTATTTTATGTATAATCTTGTACAGAATTTAGAGGAAGGAAATATTGGTAATTGTTACCTCAGTAGTACAATATTCACAAAGCAATGGGTAGATTTTGTAACCAGTTGGAATTTTTTTTATTTATTTGAATGATACTCAAATAATTAAACAATCTTTAGGATTGTATAACGTGCCAAGCCTGGGAAACCTTTACCCCTTACCTTTTGGGCTCCTTGCCATTTCTTACAGGTTCATGGGGCTGTATGTAAAAATATAAGTTTTATTTAATAGGATTAAGTGTATTGTTTGTCATTTTGACTTGTGATATCTTTATGGTATGGATGTAATTGTAGTTCTCAATCTGCTCCTGAAGTAGACTAGATCCACAAAAAACATTGAGCAAGAAAATAAAGATTGAGATTGTGGTTTTTAAATTGACAAACATGTATGGTTATTTATAAAACTGTTGATGAAACGGTCTTGGAATGGTTTGCCTTTAAAGTCCTAAGCTGTTGAAAGAAATTAAATTTGACAATAGTCAAATTATTGCAAACAAGATCATTTCTCTAGTCGTTAGAATGGTCATGTTTGATCCTTGGGCAGCAGAGAAAATGTTAAAAAACAAAACGTAAAATCAAACTAAAGTTCTAGCCGTCACAAGCAATTGTTTCTTGTTCAAAAAGAGCTTAAAGCAATCTGTAGTTTTTACTACAGGTAAATTATTGTTTGCTCCAGTTTACTAAAAAGTAAATACCTACTAATATTAAAACTATACACATTTATATGTAAAATCCTCTGATCTGCTCGTCCAAGACCACAAGGGGTTTTTCATGCAATCAGGGTGAAACTTAAGATTTTTAGTGTCTAGTCGTTGGGTGCTGGATTCTTATCCCAGAGATTGGGAAAGGAAGTCTGATGCAAGATTTACCCTCATCTCTTGCTGGGGTGACAAATGCTAAAACCTCTTTTTGTGACAATGGTTATCCTATGCACCAATATGTTTCATAGTGCTACTTACCACGGTTATGGATAGATCCTGTATGATTTGTTGTAATGTAAAAATATTCATCCCCAGTTAATACCAGTTTTTACATTAAAACACTTGACATGCTGAGAGCAAACCATGTTTATTCACATTTTACATAAGGCAAACCAATTTCTAGAAATATGAAATATTAAATAACTGTTACTTATATAAACACTACATTACACACAGCACATTGTACTGCAGCATGATACTACAAAGCATACATATAACTTCCTTAAACAAATTTCTGTCACCAAAACTGGTAATCCAGACCATTTTCCAGTACTTTAAACCCTCCGTCTACTGACCATTAGTGTGCAGCAATGACAACCAGGTCATCGACACCGGATCAGTAAAGAGCAGACGTGTCCATTGGACCTATTCAAAAAACACTCTAAAATACTTAGAGTTTCCAGTCATTGAGCCAAGACATGAAAAGCAGAATGAAATTAATATGCCTTCATTAAGGCAGCTCAAAATGAAAGCAATGTCTTGTGGATGATTTCGGTGCACTCTTGAATCTCCTCTTCGTTGATGGTCAGAGGTGGTGCCAGTCTGATGATGTCTCCATGTGTGGGCTTGGCCAAGAGTCCATTATCACGGAGGCGGAGGCACACCTTCCAGGCATCGCAGTCTTAAAAGATAAGTAGATTAGTCAAAATAACTTGTTTTATTTATTAAAGCAGCTTTATCGCTGCAGAATGAGAGCCCTCAGCCCATCCAAACTTCACAAATGTAATGAAAGATGTCATTGTAAAAACAATATTAAAGAAAAGTGCCACAAAAACCTCAAACTAACTCTATTCGGTTATCTCTATACCCCTGAAGAAACCCTAAGGGAGAAACGTGTTGGCTTACCTAACTGTACTGTATGAAGACTTATCTTTTCCCCCCTCCATTACATATGTGCAGCATGAAATATTGTAAATACTAAATATAATTAATATCAGTCAGAGAAGCATCTGTCTAGATGTTTACCTCTAACTTACATTATTATTTATGAGGCATTATACCGTTTAATGTATACTAGTAAAACTGTTGTTTGTTTTCTTTGTTTTTGGCCAATATCATTTTTCTTTGATATTGTTTCCAATAAGTCAGAGGTTAGGCCACTTACTTTTGCATTGCATTCAGCAGCCAATTTAAAATTAACCTATTTACGCAAAGTGCACAAAATCCTGATCTACTTCAGGAGAACGAACATCTGAGCTCTTGTGATATCCAATACGTTTTCAGTTGCCTTATAGAAGCTTTCTCTGGGTTTAAACAGTTGTGTTTTCCCAGGATATTTTCAACACCAACATTATTCGAGTTATCTAGCAGCTCCAAGAGCACAAGGGTTACAGTTTAGGCAGAGTAGGTAAACTTGTAGGAAACCATTTATTCCAACAAACCACCCAGGGGATGCATTGCTTTTGTTTCTGTATACAATCTCGTTACTGCAAAAATGTGAAACTACACAAATGCTACTCCATGTTTCAGTAGGTAATATGGCAACATTACTAAACTGATATTTCCAAAACAATTACAATTTTCCAACTTCTGTAAAAGCTAAAAAGACTTGGATGCCTTAGACTTCCTCTCTAAAATTCCAATTATGACTATTCCATAAGGCCAGTTGGGATTATTAGAATATATTTTATATATATCAGTTGGATCTTTACCTTTAGTTTGTTTGATGACAATAGCATTGAGCAGACCCTTTCCTCTGACAGCTGTCACTATGTCTGATGGTGCCTTCATAAGCTCAGCTCTCAGTAGCTCACCCATCCTATTGGCATTTTCCGACAACTTTTCTTGCTCTATCACCTGGGGGAAAAAAAGCATTTTAATACCTATTAAACAGGGATATTTAACAGAGATCTGATCACCATCAACAGTACATTTGGCTCAGTACTTGCCTCCAGAGCAGCAATTGCAACACGGCATGCCAATGGATTTCCGCCATAGGTGGACCCATGTTCTCCTGGCTTAATTGTGAGCATCACCTCATCATCACAAAGAACAGCAGAGACCTGAAGAGTGAATATAAACAAGTAGAAATCTAAAAACCTTTCTTATACAGAATTAGGACCAAGGAAAATAATGCAAATTGATTTCTATTGAGTCACATTTTTAGGCTTGTTTTGTAATGTACCTGGCATGACTTCTAAACTCCAACTGACAGTTATTCCCAATGTGGATCAAAATTTCAACTTAAACCATTTAAAAATTCTATAGAACCCAGATTTTCTAGACCCTTTCATCAATGATAAATGATCATGTGGTCTTTCCCATTTTAAAATGATTTTTAAAGATTGCGCAGGGATTACAGGACTAAATATTGACCCAATCCCTAAGGCTTTTGGGAGAAAACAGAATTGGTAGTTTGTCTTAATACTTTGTTTGGGACATTTCACAACATTCTCCAAAATCCAGATAACTCCTATATAGAGCATAATGTTATGATTACCTACCGGATACACTCCTCCTGACAAGGCTTTTCCTAGGATCACAAGATCTGGCCGAACATTTTCATAGTCTACAGCAAGCATCTTCCCAGTTCTGGCCAACCCAGTCTGCACCTCATCAGCAATGAACAGAACCTGGAAAAAAAGAAGGATTTGTCATCACATGTATGTAGTAGCACACTGAACTGTAGCGACAAGCCTTTTATACACTTACATTATGTGCTGAACACAGCTGTCTCACACCAGTCAGGTAACCTTCATCAGGAACAATGACACCGGCCTCACCCTGAATAGGTTCAACCATAAAAGCTGCCACATTGGGGTCCTGGAGAGCTCGCTGGAGGGAATAAATGCAACTTTAAAAAAAGGGCAATTTTGGATACCTAGGATATACACCCCAAAGTTAAGATCACATACATAGAAAGTAAAGTTAAGCAGATAAAGTGCTTTTTTTTTCATAAAGACACTAACAGTCAATGTGTTATATAAGCAACTTGCATGACAATCAAAGTATCTTTATATTATAGATGTGCATTCTGAGGTTTTTACAAGTCTAAGCGTATACTCATGGGAGCAAAAAAATTGGAATGTTATTATCCTGGGGCTTCCTCAGTCCATCACAAGCTTACAAAGTTCTAGACTAGGCTGTAATGTCAAGTGCCTTGCCTGTTGTCTTTTAAAAAAAAAAAAAAACATTAAGTTTCTTTATCATGTTTTCTAAAGCACAAGGGTTAGGATAATTAAACAGGGCATAAAACATAATTCCAATAACTTCAATGGCAACATGATGTAAACATAAGGAGAGCACATCTTAGACTTCAATCTGCTTTATATACAGGAGTACAGTAACAATCACAAAGCAATGCAAAATAGGTAGAACCTTTTACATTATAAAATATTAGCTACACAAAGAATTAAGAAACCATCAATAATGGAGGGGAACAAGGGTTATTGCACCAACACATTACAAAAGAGATAGATAATAAATCCAAGGATCCCAAGTAGTATTAAATATTAAAATATTGTTAAAGAGTACAGGTCAGGTTATCATTGTCATTATTCAGTGAGTGAAAGCACTCAGGTAGGAGTTCTCCAAGACTGAACTGTAACCTAACTGCTAGGAGATGGTACATCAGAGTTCTCCTCAGCCACTTTTAGCTGGGTGCACCACCTGGCTGTTTTGGGGTGGTTTCTGAGAAGTTGGGCCAAGATACAGAGTCTGCCACCCGGCTTAAAAATAAATTAAAAAAAAAAAATCACTGACTTTACCGCTGTACAATATATCAAGTGCAAACTATGCTTAGGTAAAGCTACATCAGGTTTACTAAAAAGGGAGTTCAGGAGTTATGAAAAATTGATATTCGTTTTAGAAGTTCAATTAAAAATTTTTAATAAGTTGTCAAGCACTGGGCAGAACCACCGAATATGAGCTATGGTCCTGCTCCAAGAACAGCCCGGAAGCAGAAGGGAGTTAAGTTTGGCCACTTTTTCTAGCACAAAGTACCATCTAAAGGAGATTTTTATAATTTGCCTAAATTAGAAACATTGGCAAAGTATGGCTGCTACTTTCTAAATTCTTCAATCCTCTAAATCACATTGAAACCTCATATCTCCCCCCACAGTTGTGGTCTGAACTAATCCTTAAGTCTGTTTTCAAATCTGGAAAAAAAAAAAAAACCGAGAATGAACCTTTCTGCAGGTCAGAACAGGAGACCTCTACCACCTCTACTGAATTGCTTGTTTTCATCAAAAAAAAAAAATTATATTAGAAGTGCAAAATACACTCTGAAGACCAGAAGATTGCATGACCCCGCATGGAAATCTTCCTGGCATATTCCAGGCACAAAATGCTGTATCACTGTACTAATATATTCTACTTCTCTCCAGCAAAATAACACCCCAGCTTTAACTAGCCCATATGGAATTTACAGAGCTGAATATTGGATATAAAAAGCAAATAAAGCCAGAATCCATCTAACAAATGTGATACTGTAGGAGGGCAGAAAATCAGCTTGTATTTATAAAGCCCATATTGTTCCCTTAGGTATTTCAGCAACTCCATTAGCTTCTAGTATTTGCTAACAATTTTCTATAGGAAACAGCCTCCAGCACCCTTTTGGCAATGGGTAAAAGTTTAATGATGCTCACTGAAAGCGGTATATTAAAGGGAACTTTGAGGATAAACACAAAGCTGAGAAATTTAGTGCAAGAAACAAGTTACACTTCAAGGTAGAATAAGTTTCAAAAAAGGGTGGAGGATTTGATTGCAGTCTGCAGACAGCCACCATTATAGAGGCCAACTGGAATCGAGGTGAAAACTTCCCATGGAGACCCTATTATGGTGACAGAGGGATTCCCACCCATTCCTTGTTGTGTCTAAGGGACAGCAATTGAAAAAAGCTGCTCCAGTGTGGTAACAAAGAAATCTAACAACTGTTCAATAAAGCCAATAGGTCACATGATCATCATGCCAAGCATCAGTTTCACGATATCGGATGTGATTAAAATCACTATTTATTGCTCATTTGTATCCAGCTATTAGTTTGTTAGATCTACAATAGATATTAGCATGGCCTGTAAAGCCTGCACCTCTAACAAAGAGCTGGGAATGTTATTTGTTGCTTACCTCAAGAGCAGGTAGGTCATTGTATGGAATTACTTTAAATCCAGGCATAAATGGTCCAAAGCCCTCATAGCTGGATGGGTCTGTAGAGGCCGATATAGCAGACATGGTTCTGCCCCAAAAGTTGCCAGCTGGAAAAAAACAAACAAAAAGTGAACATAATGTTTTAACAAACTGCACTTTTCCAATCACAAAATCTGGTAGTTGCAATATAAGACACCTGTTTGTTGAGAATCTTAGATCTACATATTAGGCCAATAAATATGCAAAATTTAGCAAGTCCTCCAGTTTTATGTGTTTGAAGGTACATTCAAGTCAAACCTCTAAACAAAGCCTTGATGAGCCTAGAGCAAAAACAACTGACCTGATCAGTTTTATGTCAATAACAGCATTGCTTTGGTAATGTGATACTAAGCAACAATTGTTTTACTGCCAATTCCCAATATACCAAATTAAGAACGTAATAAAAAAAAAAAAAAAAAGGCAATTTGCTACCCTTTTTGAGCCTTTCATGCAAATATTAAAACATTACTTTGAGTCATATGAATTAGTAAATCCACATTTTATTGGTGATCTATTTAATCAAACACAGTAAAGCCTGCAGCTTCATGAAGGTGGCACTGAAACCAAATCCTATACAAAAACGTTAGATTTTTTTGTAACATATGACACTAAATCTAACAATTAGTCAGTTTGCTACTTTTGGCGTTGGCATGTCTGTAGGTCCAACATGCTCCCAACAAATACAAGGCAAGTATGCAGCAGTATAAGGGAGAGTTAGGAGTTTCCTCCAGGGTTTACACCAAGATAAATGTCAGTATCCACTTCTGCATCAATCAATAAGACAAGAAGATTTACCCCAAAGTGAAAATAACAGCAGATTGATTTTGTTTGGTTCTCCACTGGATGCATTGGTAAAGATTAAAAGTTTTGTCAGGTGTACAAATGTGTTCACAAAAACTCATCCCCATCCCAATCTCCATTTCAATTATTAGGGGCAGAATATCACACATGTGTTTGCACTGTTCTGGGACCAAAGTCCAGACTGGTCAGATGAGTGTGAAACTGGCAGTGGATCTGCTTGTATAAGGATGAGGAAGAATTAAAGAACTACTAAACTCAACAAAAAAAATTGCACCTTGGCAATCCTTGGATTTGAATGCATTTTTTCTACTTGTTCTGCTAGTTCTGTTGACCCTGCTAGAAACCTTGTGTCCAGGTTAATGTAGCTTTCTGCAACTACTTGGCACTTGTGTAAGAATCTGGGTCCAATTTCAATAGCATGTATTCTTCATGGCACTCTCTATCCTCTTCTCCCCAACTACAATAAATATGGGAGCAGGGAGGTAAAGTTGATAATTATACTTCCAATATCCTTTCATGAAACCACTTTAACCACCATTATTTGAGCTTGCTGCCAGGAAGCCTGTACCAAAAAGTGATTAGCACTGAACATCAAGAGAAGGTATAGCAATTTGCTTAGTCCATTAGCAGGACTTGCTGCCATCCTGCATGTTGGACATTTCATTTTAGGATGCCCTCCAAGGGTGATATCACAAAGTTCTTACATCTAGTTCTCCAGAAGGCCACTTTAGCATCAATGTGTTAATGTGGACATTAGCAAAGGGGTTGTGGCACATCAGATGTCACTAGGATAACATCCCATGGCCCGTACAGGTAGTCCCTGGGTTTCATACAAGATAGGACTGTAGGTTTGTTCCTAAGTTGTATTTGTATGTAAGTCGGAACAGGTACATTATATTAAATGCAATTAGGACAGATGTTTGTCTCAACATATTATTAGGCAGCGTGGTGTCAGTTAGTGAATAAAATCCTCACTGAGTTAATCACAAAGAAAAAAAAAAATGAAAACCTTTATGAAGCCTAGACATTTATTACCTTATGGAGCAAGCGGAGCTTTGATATGCCAAAATAAAAAACTAAAGAGTTTGTCTTGGTCATTATAGAGTTACAAAAGGTTGTAAAACAGCAAAATACTTCTGCAAGTCATGCAAACTGCCCCTCTCCCCACAATCAAGCCTCTGCCCTGCACACAAGTAAGCAGGGAAGCCCCATTAGTATCTAGGAGTTGTCTGTATGTTGGGTGTCCTTAACATCTTAAATACTACATGTAATAAAAATATTACCACTGCATGTCAGACTGTCAACTTACCAGCAAATATAATCTGAGCCTTGTACTTGGGAACGCCTTTTACTGTGTATGCCCATTTCCGGGCCAATTTGCAAGCAGTTTCACCACCTTCAACACCTAAAACAAATAAACACCTTTATTACAATCTATGTATGCAGCAGATGAGTGACCATATTTTAATGCACAATACAATGTTTTAGCACATACCTGTGTTCATGGGGAGAACTTTGTTGTAGTTGAACAGTTTAGTTATGTACTCCTCATATTCCCCGAGCACATCATTGTAGAAAGCCCTGGATGTGAGAGTCAGTTTTTCTGCTTGAGATTTTAAAGCATCGATGATCTTGGGATGGCAGTGTCCCTGGTTCACAGCACTGTAAGCACTCAGAAAGTCAAAATATCTCCGGCCTTCCACATCCCATACATACACTCCTAGAATGTAAAGTTTTGCTTTAGATAACGCAATATAGGATTCTATCCCCCAACATTTTAAATTTAGTGTGAGCAGAAGGTAACCCTATTATGTTGTCAGATAAACATTAAAAACTACACTGGGTAGATACAGTCTTGTATAAGGATTAAAGAACACAATTACCCTACCCAAATCACCAAGTTTGGCACAGCAATTCCAGATTTAGCAGCAGTTACCATGCTCATATCTCCTGGTCCACATTCCTCACAATCTGTATTCCTATTGGCAAGAAGTGCCCAATGCAGGTCTATTAGCCTAGAATATTGTATACCAATGGCACCAATTAAGTCAACAACTATTAACTAGCCAGAAGGATAGGGTGGGCTGAGGGGTTTATAATATAAATGTACAAGATCTAATGCCAATTTTCATAGGGTAATCTGTATTCTAGCAGTATATGGAATAAAAACATTTCAAAACATTTACTATAATACTAATATCAATGCAGCAAGCTAGTCCATGGTCAATATTAAAGAATAAAGACAAACCTTTTCCCCTTTCCAGAGCAACGGGTAGAGGGTGGTAGTTGTGGGCGCCATACTTTGCTTCTCTATCATAGACATATTCTGAGGTCAATATATCTTCCGCAGGTTTCTCTGTAGCTGCTGGACCAGCTGAACTCATAGAAGCCCGGAGGTTGCATAGAGCACCCAAGGTGCGTCTTTGGACAAGTTTGGAAAACATCTTGTAAATGCTGAAAAGATCTCACTACCTGAAAAGGAAAAAAAAAAACTCTAAAGAACAGTAGCAACTTGTGGCTCTGTCTGCATTAACAAAACCAACTGTGCAAATGCCACTAAAGCCAATGCAGCTTTTCCCTACAAAGTAGTTCACAGCCAGTCGTGCGTAATAATGACCATGAAAACACCCAAAACCAAGATAAGCCTAGCTGGGTCAACAATTTGCAACATCATTTTGGCTTGGAGTATTCAAATGAACTTATCAGGGTTGTTCCAATGAACTTTTCATGGTTGTTCTGATGATGCAACTAGGTTGTCTTTTCCAAATACATATAAACTGATTATGCAAACGTCACATCTAGGATTGACTGTATGGGGGAGGGGGGGGGGTAACATCAAGAAAACTAAACCCGGCTAAAAAAAAAAAAAAAAACTAGCTATAACTAAACAAAACCTGACAAAATTAGGTAGTATGGAAACATTTAGGAGACCTTGTCTGCAGGGTAGTCATTTGAACGCCCCAATAAAATTATATCATCATTTATTGTTTTTCCTGTAAAAGTCTGCTTTGACTAGACCACAAAACACAAAAATGCTACTGGGTGCCACCATCCACTATAGCGGGTCTGTCCAATTCCAGTTCTTAAGGGCCAAGATCTGAACACATTTTTAATCTACGTAAGGTTTGAAAGGGTTGAGAAAATTACCATTTATATGAACACCCCGGCCTGCATATGGTCCTTGACAATTGGAGTCGGGATGGCTCTTCTCTATAGTAGTGCGCTACATTAAAGATTATGTAGTGTGGAAAGGGAAGGTTGGTCAGCATAGACCCTGATGGCAGAGTACCACAGAAAGGCATTCCATTGTTTGCAAATTTTTTTTCCAAAGGTTGCAAACAATACTCAGAAATAAATTGTGCAATTTAATCAGAAATAGGACTAAAGAGTCAACCATAGGAACTCCCTTACACAAGTGCAGAGAAAAATCTAAAAACATACTTGTTTACAAAAGGCTGAGAAAAGGGCAAAAAGGTCTACTACCAGCTGACAATGTAACAACTAAAGACACAAACACAATATTTGGCATGCTGATTGGAGAGATTTGATTGGTACAAACAGCCACCACCCCAGACTCCCCTCCAGCAATGCATGCAAGGTCACACAAGTTCATTCATATTTATGACATTCCAGTTCTCGTCACTGCAGTCATCCTGAACGTACACACAACAGACCGCAGAATGGAAAATTTCCAGTGCTCTGCTACAAAAGAGGTTTTGTCATGAAAGTACACAACTTTGTGTATGTAGGGCAAGTGTCATTTTAAATTTAGCATATGGAAGGGTAATAAAAAGTTTCCCTTGCCATATGCATTGCAGCTACATAGAATTACCAACAATCGTCCCATTGACCACGTAGGTAGGTAGCAGGTAAATATTCTGTTCTGATGTGTTGGGAAGATTAAAAATAGGCAAACTAGGAGAAGGTTCAGAGCTTCCTTGGGATCCAACTATCAACCACAACTCCTGGGGGCTGGTACCTTGTCAGCTACTGGGTCACTTGAACCAAAACTCTGGTTCTTAAAGAACCGGTCTCTGTACATTAACAGCAATATTGGGTACCAGTACCACTCGCCGCCACATCCATTCATTCTCAATGGAGCTGCCACCCGGGATAAGCTACATGTAGCGCCTTCCCAGAGGCAGCAGTAACTGCACACCAACCTCATGGCCAGTCAGTGACAAAGCCAAATTTGATAGCTAAATGACTGTTTGAGAACCGCCAAGATGAAAGGTGCCCTTAACTTTCTGTCCCAAAAGACAAAAGGTGCCAAGAGAAATAAAAAATTGGAATATAGGGGAAATCCCCCCCAAGACACCAGAAAGCCAGTACTATAACCACAAACTATATGGCTTTTCTGGCACCAAACTAAATATTTTCACATCACAAAATGGCCATTTGTACAGAGTATTGGGTACAAGTTGGGGATATGTTGGCCACAATCATAAATATCTTCAGGTTGAACCATTAGAATGCAGAAAACAAAGTTTATGACTACCGGTATGAACCATCTCCAAAGCAGGCGAATCCAACCCCTCCCAATCTGCTGGTCAAGTATTTTGTACCACCAATTTAAATCCCCACAGAGCTGACCCAATTCAGCTTTTACTTCACAAATGCCAAACATTATTCACTGCATTGTGCAATCAGCCTAAGCCGGATTCCGTATCCTCAGAGTTCATGAATACAGATGGCCCCACTTGACCCAACAGATCTCCCAAATTTTTAAAGTGTGCCATATCATAGAATGACCTCTTGATTTAGACTACTCTATTTAAAACTGCTTGACTAGAGGCAGAATTTTGTTTTAAATAGGCTGGGAAAAACTATTCCAGTCCCTATGAAGTCTTTTACTTTCAGCTGTTCTGTAGACTTTCAAACAAAAGCAACAAAAGAAAGTTTAAAAAACATGAAAATGTGTTTAATGCTCCAACTGCTGGTTCAAGAGGAGAATTAGAAAAGGTAAGGTAAGGTAAATTTTCCACCTAAAAAAAGTAAATTACAAAAGCAAACAGAAAAACCCAGATACCAATGGGAATCTTCTACTAAGCATTAGCAAACCTATCCAAGTTTTATTGCCATCTATGCTCCCTGCTTGGAAGATTAAGACAATTTCTTCTAGTGAACATTGTTCATCAAAAGTAAGGATGAGAAAATCTTCCAGCGAGAACCGTTGATATGGTGACATCTGTCAGGGGATATTTTATATTGTTAAGGATTCCCTCTGGCTTTCTATTGTGTCGACCGGACAGGAAGTAAAAAATAAAGGGAAATCGCACATTGCAACAGAGATTGCAAAAAGTTAACCCTTCTTTATTTAATCCAAAATGCAAAAAATATAATAAAGGAAGCCAAAATGCTTTACACCCCAGGACTAACCAGACATGAATTTGCTTGGCACTATCATGTCACATTATTATCAGAATCCAATACAGCAGGACAGACAGGTATACCGGCCATTAATGCAAGTGCAGCCTAATGCTCTATAACCCCCTAAAAAATCTAGCTATAACCACCAGGGATCATAATGTTTTTGGAAAACTTTTTTTCAATTATGAACATTTATAACCCCTTTCCCCCCATCCAAGTACTAAATTTATATATATATATATATATATATATATATATATATATATATATATATGGCCCTTTAAATGCAGTTTAAATAGAGCAAACCTTACCTCTTTACCTTTCACAAAGGGTGCTCCACTTTCTATTACGTAGTTAGGTTCTGACTTGCATCAACTCAGGTTAGGTAACAAGTTTTAGTGCCAGCAGAGAGGCGTGAACCTACGTGCAGAGCTCCTGGCTGATGTAAGATTGGTTGGAGCCACACTCTCCTCCTTACACTCCTCCATATAGCAGCCAGTAGTTACAAAGAGCTGCGCACACCCATCTAACACCCGTCTACCTTGAACTCCCCAAACAGGGAAAAAAAAAAGTCATAAAATTATCTCCAGCAGGTCAACAAACGCAAGCCAAAATCCTAACTCAGACAAGCCAAAGCAAACCAACCATGGTTGGCACATAGAATATATGGCATGGTGATGGGGAGTACATGCCAGACGTGACCTGGCAGATACAGAAATGGAAGAACGTCTCAAAAGCAGCTGAATACATTTCTGAACTGGAATCTAGGTATAGGAGCCAAACAGCATTTATGCTCATTTATTCATGATGGGCCTCAGACACCGAGAAAGGTGACAAGAATGCACCAAATGCCACAACTCATTGCCACGCTGGCATATATAGATCCCAAGCAAGCTGGCTGACAGTCCCTGTGCACAGAATTATATTCATGGCATAGAAACACATTCTCTTATTAATCACCCAGTAATTATTTCTGCCTGCTTCCAGGTTTCACATACATATGTGCACAATTCCAGAAACTAGATCTCAATGCATATACAAAGCATGACTATTCTAAATGTGTGTTATATCCCCACGCATGGGCCACGTTCCCGCCTACATCCCCACGCATGGGCCACGTTCCCGCCTACATCCCCACGCATGGG
>NC_092867.1:16443179-16447138 GCF_032062135.1 Pyxicephalus adspersus | reverse complement strand
TTTTTTTTTTACAGCATGAAAAAGAGCAAGAAACATTCCTGATCCCATAGGAAATAAAATAATGGATACAAAGTATATACAGGACAACCATACCTTACCTGCTGGGGTCATTCATTAAATAAATTCCCAGGAAACACTTTTTGCAGACACCCACCAAGTTATATGATGTTCCAGAAACCAGATCCTTAAAATGCAAGTCAGGACAATACTTTGCTTTATACATAGTAAGGAGAGGTAAAAATGTCACCCACCCAAGATTATTATAATGTTTCTGCTGGCTGCACCCAGAGAGATTTCACTTAAATGCAACAGGAAAGGAAAAGAAAAATCCCCAAAATAAACTTATTGTTATCCCAAGGCATTGTCCTTAGAACAGAATTTTCCTTCATCTATTGCTCCGACAACTCACAGGGCTCGATTTATAAAACAGTGAATCTGACATTCCCTCAAATATTTCCTGGTGTGAATCAATTACTTCCATTTAAAGACATTGATATGGAAGATACCCACAAGGGAATGCTTGAGGGAATGTCTGCGATACTCAGTATTATAACTAGATGTTGTGTTTCCACTTTATTTTCTGTCTTGCCAACATTGTGGTCACCAGAACAAATAAAGGGGGTTAACCCCCCAGCATCAGTATTCAACCCAGTAATTGTTTTAAACTGTAGGCAGGTGGCAGCCCTGTATTGTGACCCAAATCATTAGTTACTACCCAAAAACAGCCGGGTGGTTGCTGAAAAGTGCTGGGTGGTGCGCCCAGCTAAAAGGGACAGGGGAGAACACTGCCCAGCATGGACAGACCACAACAGAGGGTCTAACCCTTCCCCACTTTATCACCAGAGACCAGTTCAATGGATACCAGCTGGGCACCGGTCACCCTACTTTCCATGATCTGGCATTGATGTTGACCCGGGATGCTCCTTTATCATCATTCCAACAAGCATTAATGTGTTGAATGTAGAGATATTTTTGAAGTAGGTGAAAATAATTATGTGGGAACCATACACACACTGCCAGCTATACCTATGGAAGAAAAATATTTACAAGAAACAATTGGAACATTGCCAGATCTCCAGGCAGAACTGAAACACAGATGAAAACCGAATCTTAAACCAATTATTTATGCAGATCAGTATTTGGAGAGCAGAAAGAACAAGGAACTGAATGAGAAGATTACAAAATTCACTCTGACATCAGTCTGCCACTAAAAAGATTCCAACGGGTTGCAATCAGGGAAAGCACACCATACGGCACGCTACGGACTCTCACATTCTTAGTAATATCTGCTTATATTCATGGTAAAGCTAATACATGGAAACTCAGTAAAGTTATAGGATATGCTGTTATTTGTAGTGCCGTCGGCAGGAAATGGATAGGGAACAGATCACTATGCAGAACCAGGCCAAATGTCCCCAGCTGGGGTTATAGGTGCTGTCTGTGGCCAATATTAGAGAAAAGAAAAAGAAATAAAACAGAAGCAGATGGAGTGCTATTTAATGAAATGGTGGCAAGGATACGGGATTTTAGCAGGGACAACCCCCTTATGCCTGTGCAAAAACAGAACTGTGCAGGGTGACAACAATGTAGAGGATTCCCTGCAGGCCATGAAGTGTTGTCACCCAGTGGAAGCAAAGAATAAACATAATACCTAGCTTTAAATTGCATTTATTCAGAGATTTCAGCATAAATGGCTCAGCTCGGTTTATGTTAGTAATAAAAGTGGCTTTAGGAAAGAGAAGCATGCAGCACATTGCAGGGCACGGAGATGCACACAGCCCAGACAATGATGTCATCCCAGCATAATAGGAAGCGAAGGCCCTGCCAGCATCCCACCCCTCCCCCACCGCCTATTCATCCCAGCATTCGCTCAGCCTCCCCCCCACCAGCAGATATTGCACAGGTGAGCACACAGCACCCCGCCCCCTTTACCTGGATGACCTGCAGACACACACCTGCCTGCCGAGCAAACCGAGCGAAGAACAAAGTTCACACTTTTTACCACAATGCACGCCTTACTGCAAGGCCTAATATCTTCCATTCATTATAAATGGCCACAATGCAGCTCCAATGCTCATGGTCTGCACTGCACCAAAACACGCTGAACCAGAAAATTCACACCAATCCATTGCAGAAGAACAATAAATGTTTTTAAGTTTGGATGAACAGTGGCTAGAGATGTTCCTGGATGGCTCCCAGTGGTTGGCACCTTGCCAACCATTGGGCCATCCTAGCTATTGAGCTGGTTCTTAATATACCAGAATTTGGACTATTGACAGTGTACAGCAGAGGTAGGTATAACAACAGCTCACTACCACTCCCATCATCTCCTAAGGGCCGCCAGGGATGAGACACTGCAAATAAAATGAAATGTGGGCACAGTTCATGGGCATGAGAATGTAGAAATCACATCACAACCCCACCACCCACCTGAACATAGATAATAGAAGGTTGTGGGTGAAGGTTAGTTTTTGTAGATAGATCTGGCATTCCACAGAACACACAAGAAAAGAGTGAATAATAAAAGTGGAGTGAATAGGCATTAGATGTAATGGGGTTCTTGGTGAAAGAATTAAAGGGGGAGAGAGGTGTGAGAAGGACCTGGGATGGGTGAGATAACATTTAGGTGCAGTGATATAGACATATATACAGAGCTGGCAGATGATGAGTAACAAACTTAGGGTGGGGGCCAGACAGTATGAGTACAGAGGAAATGATACATTGTGGCAGAGAACTGTAGAAATACTTCAACATATTAAGAGTAGCTGGAGAAATAATTTGTGTCTTTCAAACAAGGTTTCTCATCCTTTGTATTACACATATAATGAATCCTCACTGGGGGTGCAGCAATGGTTGGTGTAGAAAGTGATTTGCAGAGTAATAGAATTGGAGGTGTAATGAAAGCTTTGTATGGCTATTTTGTTTGTGATATTACTACACCTGGAACATTTGTAAATATTTTCCTTTTGTGTTCTCTTCATATAGTAAACATAAAAAAATCAATGTTTATCATTACAAGTAAACATGTACTAAAAGAAACATAAAACAATCTGCAAATAAAGAGCACCATAATATTATGTTTTTATTATTATTGAACTGGATTTATATAGGGCCAACATATTATGCAGCCCTGTAGATTAAATAGGCGTTGCAAATGACAGACGAATACAGACAGTGACACAGGAGGAGAGGACCCTGCCCTTTATTTCTTTTCTATATGTTCTCCATATAACCACCACACCTCCTAAAGTTCCCCAAATTCTTGTGTACAAGGAGTGGCAACACCCAAGCCAATCCCTGTGCCCATTTGTTGCCATTTATGGAAAGGCGGTGGGCATGCTTAACTCTATACAAATACTGAAAATACAGCACATTAATATCTCTGGCAACATCTTACAGTGCCCACTGTGACAAGTGTGCTGAGCATTCTGTCCTTAGAACCAATTCTAAAAAGTACATGATTTACCTTATCAACCATCTACTGTAGGCATTACACTTTATTTTATTATTCATCTGATCTTGCCACATAGGAATTAATAAACTAGCAATCAAATATACGGTACTTTAAATAAAGGTATCATTTTATTAAAATTTATTTTCTGAGGTTGTAATTTAAGGAACTGGTGTTTTTTTTTGGTATATGTTTCAATGTACTTTTTCTGTATGTAAAGTGTGTGTATGTGTGTGATTCTGGTGTTAGAGCAGAACAAAGCACATGACATGGTGGTGCCTTAGCATGATCCCAGTTTGAATTACATACAGCCTGTAATGACCTGGTGGGATTCAGCTCTTGCAGATCCCCCAAGGGGCAATAATGAGCATTTTTCATATCTGCTGTCCTATACATTTTTTATTGCAAGGCCAGATTTAAACGTTTGCTGCAGTAATACATTATGTACTTGTCAAATTGGATGCACATGTGTTGAAGCAGGCTGCATGTTAGCACAATGGGTCAGGTG
>NC_092867.1:16411300-16443035 GCF_032062135.1 Pyxicephalus adspersus | reverse complement strand
GTGTGCACTCCACAAATATCATGAGAGATAAGATAAGATGATAGAAAAATCCAGCAGGAATCTGTGCTTAGAAAATCAGCTGTTCATGAACTGTGAATAGATCCCACCTGCAACCATTCCTTTTCTCACTTGGCAATGTTACCTTTGGTTTGTTTCAAATATTTAGTTGAACTCGGGAACCAACCACCAACTCTCCCCCTAATTGCCTTTATTTCCTTGATCCTTTCTTCATTTCTCTTTTTTTCTAATAACTGGTTATAACCCACAGGGATGTATTATTTACATGGCCATCAAATTGAAACATCTGCAAAAAATAAAATATATATATATATATATATGCACAGAATTAAAGCGGAACTATTCTCGTTAGTGGTTGGTGAGCTTCTGCCACATTTGTATACCGCTCTGCATCGACGGTTCCACGGTGAACTTCCCCAAAGATGGTAACCCTCTCCAACTATTGGATGGCCACTGATAATGTCCTACGCCATACAGTGTAGAATTTAAACAAAAGGCCACCAGGAGCCAGGGATTTATTTTTGACAACAGAGACATTGTATGTTTGCTTGTTTTCTGAGTTTAGGTATGCTTTAGGCCAGGGTTTTGCCATAATGTGTTATTATGCTCATATTATTGCAGACAAATCTGCCAACGTGCCCCCTCCAGCACTGCAATGTCCCTTGTTGCTGCTACTGTCATTTTTGTCCACAGGCAGAGGCATCTACTAAAGAAGAAAGTAACTTTTCTTTTTTCTTAGATTGTATAGTTCCTATTGTGAATGCTTCTTTATAGTAATATTTTTAATAATTATTATTTTACAGTGCCAACATATTACACAGCGCTGTACAAAGTCCATAGTTATGTTACTAGCTGTCCCTTAAAGGAGCTCACTATCTAATGTCCCTACCATAGTGATATCATCAGGTCAATTTAGGGGGAAGCCAATTAACCTAACTGCATGTTTTTGGAATGTGGGAGGAAACCCACGTAAACATGGAGAGAACCTGCAAACTCCATGCAGATAGTGTGCTGGCTGGGATTTAAACCTAGGACTTAGCGCTGCAAAGGCCAGAGTACTAACCACTGAGCCACCGTGCTACCGATAATAATAACAAACTAATATTGAAACAAATAGGTTTATTCCTCTTTTAGGCATTAAGTTTTATTTCTGCATTATTTGTGATCAATATTAGGATCTTTGCAATTGGATTGTACAAGTTTTCAATGTACCATCCCATTGTTTGAAAGCTGATCTAAACTATGATTGATTCTAACTAAATAAAATAGCCATTGTGATAAAAAAGTGATTTTTTTATATAAAGTAATATTTATTACAGTGGGTATCCAATCCGTGACAAAAAAAAATCCTGCCCTAATCTTTTTTTTAATTGACATTCTGCATTTTGCCCAAGGATCATTCAAAAAATAGCTTTGGTTTATATTTGGTTGATTTATTGATTAAAATATTGCATGTTATATGGCTAGCCTTAGCACACATACATACACATGGACAGATATACTGTATACTGCATTACTTATGTGATGACCGGTCACAACACAGCCTTATTTGTTAGGAATCACAACACCATATTTGTTCAGGCATCATCCAGAGTCAGCATCTATTTTCTGGACAGAGATACTGGCTCAGAAACAATACAATTATGTAAGTCCTGGTTCCAGGGCAGCACAGTTCTGTAGAACGATTTGTGAATCAATACTAAATCACAATCTGAGTCATCACTAAAGGAGGAGAAATTGAGGAAACTCCCGGCTGCAGCAAACAAATGGCATACGTTTAATGACACATTGCCATGTGATGGAACAAGTTTAATAAAGTAGGATAGATCACATGACTGAACTAATCCTGCTGCTTTTGTATCTCACTCGCTCCCCCTTCCAGACAATGCAGGTCACAATGGGAGGGTTTATCAGAAGCTGACAGAAATCTGTACGGCCATGCACTGATTGGCAAGCTACTTACTTTTAAATCAGTATTGATAATGTTGATAGCCATGGCCTCTGCAATCATTTTTTCATTTCAAAATAAAGCAAGCACAGCCTACATTAGAGTGGCAACTCTGCTCTGAATTCAGGAGCAGTGAGGCTTTGTTGCCACCCCCGCTGCTTTAGGTAGACTTTACTGGCAGCTTCAACAGGTCTTTGGATTTTGCAAGGGAGATAAAGAAAACAATATTTGTAGATAATTAGATTTTTATAATTAAAGGTTTTGAGACATTTTTTATGTATGCAAGACCATAATGTTACTTAATGCACAAAGTTAGCTTCACACTGTAATATTTGCAAAATGTAATTTTCCATCTGACCTTTACTTTTATTTGCTTGCTGTCCCTAATACCAATAAAACCCAATTCCAAGCATGATTACCTTACCGAGTTTACATCAGCAAGGCTTTCCTTTTCTTCAGAAGTAAATCCCAGTCATGCAGGTTTACTTGTTCTGCAAATCAGTTTGTTTACTGGCTGGGATTAGTAAAGCTCCCATTGTGCTTCCTGGCTACACCCAATATAACCACCATGGGCCCCACAGACCCCAGAGCTACTGTTGTGTCTCTGCCCCCTCTCCTGCTGACTGTTCACAAATCAAAGTCTGGGGCTGTGTGAATGGTCAGGAGGAGAGACCTGCAACACTTACATCCAAAGCGGCTGGAATTGCAGCTGGATCTGTACTGATCTTGGAATGTACACGTGCTGAGGAGTTAGACTTAAAACTGAACTTTAGACAAATAAAAATGATGCAGAAATACAGCTCTGTGATCCATAATCCACCAATAGATGTAATAAAAGCAGAGCTTTCAGCAAAAAAATAAAAAAGACACTTACCCTTATAGGTGTAAAGCCCTTGATCCCTCAAAATCCCAGTCCCATAGGTCCCGCGCCATCCCAGGTTCCTTCTTCGTTCCTGCCCAGACTGCCAAGAACCTTCTTCTTCCTGCTTCTTCTGACATCACCTGATCTCGCACTGTGCAAAGTGTGCAAAAACAAAAAAATGTTGATCTCACTGTGCATGTATTTTCTTTTTTACATTTCAAATACTCCCCCAGCCGCTCTCTTCACTCCTCCAATGACCTACTAATGACTCCTCACTCATCACACGCACGGATACAAGACTTCTCTAGAGCTGCCCCAACTCTCTGGAATGGTCTCCCTCGTCCTATCCGTCTTGCTCCTACTTTCTGCTCATTTAAAAGAACACTCAAAACCCATTTTTTCATACATGCCTACCCATCTTCTTCCGTCTTTTCAAACCCTCACTACTTCCTACCACTCTATATCCCCTCCTATTGTGTGTTAATTCCCCCACCACGTAGATTGTAAGCTCTTCGGGGCAGGGTCCTCTCCTCCTGTGTCACCCTCATCTGTCATTTGCAACCTCTATTTAATGTACAGCGCTGCGTAATATGTTGGCGGTATATAAACCCCATTTATTATTATTATTATTAATAATATTATTAATAATAATAATAATAATAACGATTCCTACATGCTGTATTAGCCACCCTTTTACATGGTAAAATGTGTTGATAGGTCCACTTTAAACAGTAAATGAACCTGGAATGTATGTTGGTGCCAGACTTTTTTGAGTCCCTATACAGAAGAATAAGAACCTAAGAGGAACAAACACCACAGCAATCAAACCAGAAGCATGCTGAATGAAGGAGAAAGCAGGACAAAGAAATGAGTTATTCTGTGCTGCTTCTCTCTTCACTGTCCAGTATTAGGCTGTAGAAGGTTCATGACTGCCTGGGATCAGAGGAATTCAGTTTCATGATACTGGACTTCAGACTGAGGAAATCTAGTGATTAATATACATTTTTTGCTTTACATATTTATACATTTTACTCTTCAAAATCAACACCTTACTTGTATCCATCTCATCATACCAGTCATTTACATACCAGTCATTTACCAGTCATTTATATCTCTTAAAGTTTATTCAATATGTACCATATATTTACAAAGGTTTATTCATGATACAATTAAGGTTTGAAAATAAATATTTAAAAAATACAAAATGTTGAAATATTTAGACAATATAGGAGATTGTACATAAAAGACAATAATGCAGATGGGTTTATAAAAGTGCAGATTCATTCAGAACACATTCTGAGGGGGATTTAATGAAACCTGTTCAGAAACAGATCATGCAAATATACATGTGCAGAGGAATTGTTACTTATGATCAATTAAAGGAAACTACAAATACAAAGTCTGCTTTTCCTGGTCTCTCCTTTAAATTGATAATTCTTTGGCTGCTGCGCTGATCCTCCAGCTTCATTGATTTTACGTAACTGAACCTGATAAAATGAGTATCAAGGTGTTGTGTTCTCTCGCTGCATACTCTTTTCAACTTTTGAATATAAAAGTAACTAAAAACAGAGACATACAAAGCATTTGCTGGTCAGCAATACCAATCCACTCCCAAGACAGGAAACCTTCACAAAACTCCAGATTAAGACAATTTAATCAATATACATTTGCATAGCTGTGTTGTAAATGTGCAAAATTATTGTACAGAAAAAAAGTTTGGCTCCTGCTGACATTTGCTGTCTTAAAAACTGAAAATCTAAAATAAATTGTTTTTTTTTTGGCATTTTTGTCATGACTGCACTCTAGAGGATGGAAAAAGAGTGAAAAGGGGGCACCATCACCCCAGGGGCAGATTTTATTCCCTGATGTGCATATGTGTCTCTTATCACACACTTTGTGTATGCACAGCACCATCTTTTAGCAAAAGGAAGAACCTTACTGTTTGTAGGGAGCCATGGGAGATGTGATTTCATATCTGTTACTGCAGTAGATTAATAGGCTACATTAACACCTCTGAGCCGAGGCGTGATGCATCATACCCCCTTCTTGCTGCACCTTTGCTCCACTTCCCAGGAAATGAGATAAATGGATTGATAGGAGCACAAAGTAACCCTTTGTGTTTTGGATTTATTGGTTCATTAAGTAACCACACATCTCAGAATATCTTGCAGCATTTTGCTGGGACTTGAGGCTCCATTTGGAGTAGTAGTTGGAAAGCTAATATACAGAATATTCCTCCCATAATTGTCTTGTATAATAAGAATATGCTGTCTGCAGTGACCTATGTCCCTGACGGGTAGGTGACAGGGCAAGCACAGGATAGAGAGATTTATTAGGCAGGGTTATTAAGGAGAAATTGCTGGCTTTCCAGTGCTGATGAAGTGACTGTCCTGTGATGAGAATCGATAGCTGTCATCTCTGCCATACAGGGTCTTCTCATCAGACAGGAAGCCTGTGCACAGAGATAGGCAGCCACCAGTAATGGGATATTGATCACTGCCAGGGACAGCAGTCTTACAACTCAACCTACCTGCCCCTGCATCCCACAGGGGCCAGAGCAATTACAAGGGCCCTTCGGCTCTTAGTAATCAGTCAGATTTATCTCTGCTTCTGTATCCTGGAAATCTAAAGACACTGTCATTGTCTCCGAGTTTAAGAGACAGTCCCAAGTTTTGCAGATCTGTCCATGAAAATGCTTCTGATTTTAGTTACAGTTATAACCATTTCCCTTTTCTGCATGCACGGTTCAAGTTATCTACCTCCTATTTTTTTTTCCAAATGAAATTTTTATTGGTTTTTACAGAAAAAAAGGTAGAGGAAAAAAAGTTACAAAACAGACAATGTATATACCATTAAGTACACCATATTATCATATGAACTATATCCATTAGCGTTTACAAATCTACCTCCTATTCTTGTTCATCGATATGTATAGAAGTATGGAACAGCATTAAGAAAATACAATTTGCACATGATTGTACCCATCCTACTAATGTATGTATGAGTGTTGACGTCAACTAATTTTTCAAACCCATGTAATCAATAACAATACTACATACTCCAACATACTATTTTAAAATTAACAAAGTTATATATTTGCTAAAAATTATCTTTTAAACCCACGTATATGTCAAGCCACAATAAACCCGTACAATAAGAGCTGTGTGATTGTACAATTATCTTCGAAACTACCAGACACCTCTATGCCCCATTTGTGCCAAAGTGCATGTACCAAGGGTCTAGCAATAGTAAACGAATCCTTTAGTGTAACAGTATTTATTTCCTAAACAGTTAAAAATTAAAATAAAACATGTTGGTGCAAAATACAAACAAAATGAAATAATCAC
Source organism: Pyxicephalus adspersus (assembly GCF_032062135.1). Classification (NCBI taxonomy): domain Eukaryota; kingdom Metazoa; phylum Chordata; class Amphibia; order Anura; family Pyxicephalidae; genus Pyxicephalus; species Pyxicephalus adspersus. The sequence goes on along the minus strand of NC_092867.1, from coordinate 16,436,860 downwards.
ATTGTTCTAATTTATGTTTATGCAAAAAATTGGATTGAATAATCAGCTAGGGCTATGATACTATGTCTAATACGTATGTACAATAGTATGGTAGATAGCCTGTTATATGTCATAAGCCAGAGAAAGGGAACCTTAAATTATTCATCTGTTGTAGAACTACAAGTGCCAGGATGTCTGTATTACATTCTGCAGTTCTATATTTGTAGAAAAGCAACAAGTTTCCTGCAACTATCCTGGAAATAAAGTAATTACATTTATCTAGTCAGAGTATAAGAAATTGTAATTGTTCAATCACAAGTTAAAAATGAAATAAGCAGAGACCCCATTGTGTTCGTCCTTAGGGCACATTGTGATTTAATCCTAAAATGAGCCATTTGGGACCAAAATAATCCTAAAAGTCTCAGACTCAGCCAACACATCTTTTGTACCATCTGTTCCCCAACAAAAAGGAAAGGTTATATCTTCCTAAAGAAAAATGTACACTGCCTCAGAAATATCTTGCCTTGGCATGATGCTAAATTGCTTCCAATGAACAGTTCAGTGCCCCACAATCTCACCTGTTTCTTTATCAGACTCTTGGGAACTCTCGCTCTTTAGTCTCTTGTCTCCAACTTGATTGAGAATGTCCACAATGGAGAAAGGAGTGTGGAGGTGTTTCCGATTACTGTTAACTTTTTCTTCTGAGCTATCACAGTTCAGCATGCCCATGGTGATCCAATTGGTCTCTGCAGAAACTTGCCAAGCACTGGGTATCTGAAGTCCTATTTAGGTATCCTGTGAAATTGATGAAGAATATTGACTAAGACAGATCCAGCTCAGGTCAGGGGCTCTGCTGATCTCTCCCGTGCCCTCCGAATATGATGACAGGTGTCTATATGTCTCTGCTTTAATGGGCATCCTATAGAGGAGGGGACACAGCAAGCAGCCACAGAGGGGAGGAGATGACACTAAACTGGAATGAGAACACTGACAAGACAGGAGGCGGAGGAGAGAAGTCTATTTATCTTTGGTACCCAGTCCATTTATTTGTCCTTGGTGTCCTGCTATTGTATCCTTTCATTGCCACAATTACCGTGCATTTATACTACCCCATCCTGTAATGCAACTCTTTCATCTTACATCTGCCCCTCATCTCAATCATCCATTTAATTCCTCATCCATTTGCTCCTAATCTCTAAATTAGTGTTGGTTGGTTAGCTATAATGTGAATTTCAAGGTATGGATTAAACCAAAGACATAAATTCATCATTGTTCTCCAGTTTCAGATTAATGTGGACTTTATAGAATTCACAAAAAAACAAGCCGGTGTTTGCAGAGAAAGATGAGTGTGTATGGCCAATCTTGCAGCCTACAGATGTAACCAGGGTTTTAGAAAAAAATTAATTAACCGTTATACAAATGACTTACAAAAGTGTGTAAATTATTTATTTCTATTTTTACTAATAGGTAAACTGAATAGGAAAAAGGCAACAGAAGCGACCTGGAAAAAGGTATTAAACCACCATGAAAATTACTATATGCTATAGGAGTTACAGTGTTCTGCATGCTGCTCACATCATTACTTTAATGTACTTGTATTTCTCATTGAAGTATCTTTGTAAAAACACGCATAGTGAGTTTAGTTCAAATAAATTACTTTTTATTTATTTTCAATTTGAGATAGGTGAATGTGCTTTGGAATGTACCTACAGAGGGGCAAAGGTGTACTTTATTGTACTTAAAAGTTATTAGGTAGACATGGGGGAATGCAAGACGTAATGTGGTGTAAAATATTTTATGCTGTAATGTGCTTTCCCTTTGTGTAAATGTGATTACAGCAAGGGACAAAGCCACGAGTGAAGGGAGTACAGCTACAATTAATATTCTGGTTAAAGGAAGAACTATGAGAGGTAACAAATGAGTACATCAGCTTTTTGCTGGTTCATAAGGTATACCACTGGTAAATAAAGTGCATCAGATGTGTAACTTAGTACCAGGCTAAAAAGCTGATGTCTTCATTAGTTACCAAGCTTCCACTGTACATTAAATAGGGGTTGCAAATGACAGACAGACACAGATAGTGACACAGGAGGAGAGAATCCTGGCCCGGAGAGCTTACAATCTAAGAGGTGGGGAAGGAGCATACAGGCCTTTTGGGAATAGATAGCTGTAGGCACAGCCTGTTTGTTGTAGTCTAACTTAACTAGGTAAAAACTAAGCTTTTACTAGTACAGCTAGAGAGACCCCTACTTTATCCAGGGGTGGAATAGAAACATTCTTCTAAATCATCAATAAAATATCAAGCTGTGTGGTGTGGTAATCCCGCCATCATATTTTAACAAGAGCAATCATCTTCCTGATCCATTCTTCAAGGGCTTAAAGTCCCTATCCAGACATAACTTATTTTCATTCCAACCTCCTATCCCCATCTATCCTATCCTGCAGGCTTTTTTCCTTGTCTTGCAGGATACACCTAACTGAATCAGCTGTTTGGGTCCTTGGCCAACGCTGGAGTAGATCACTGATCCAGGGCTGCAGTGTGCCAGGAAGTCTCCTTGTGACAACATCATGCCATTTCTGGAATATGAGAGGAACGTGCCACTGGATCTGTAAATAAAGATAGAAAAAAGGGATGGTGTGTCATGTGACTGCAGCTTTAGGAATTTGGAATAGATTTTAGATGATTGATTTGATACCCTCAGTCAGAGGGGGTGTGAAAACAATATGCAACTTTTGGAGATGAGGAAAGGTACACTTTTATTCATAACTACTTTTCCTTATGTTAGGTTTTCCAAATACCAAATGGAATAATTAGGAGGCTGGACTAAAGGTTTAGTGCAAAATAACACTTCTTATTAGTTAAATAATACATTTGTATAAATACCCAGAAAAAGGGAAAGAAAGATCAACTTGGATCTAAAAGAGGGACAAGCCAAAATCGATGTTTTATTATTATTCTTAATTGAGAGGTAAAGGTGTGGGAGGGGATTACTATTATCCAGGGGATCAGCTTTAATAAAACAGAATAACATTATTATTGCTTCTTGAAGCTTACATTTTAGATCACAGTATAACATTATTATTTTTTCTTGAAACAGAGAAGTTTAGATCTTAGTATAATTAATATTTGTTGTATTATCATCATTTCTGCACGATGTGAACTGAATATTGGAACAAGAACCTTCATATATATATTCCGTCCCAGTGCAATCTTTAAATTGCTTTGATCCTGGGTGGGTTTCACCCCCGACCTGTCCTGATGACTCCAGCAAGGTAAAATCAATAATGTCAGCGTGTGGCGAGCTCTGATAAGAGCGCACGGCTCGGCTTGGCCTTCACACAAGCGGTGGCCTGGATCTTGTTTTAGACATCATGTTCATCAGCTGGTATTGAAGCTTGTACCTACAGACAGAAACACGTCAACACCTTTCAGAATGATCACCTACCATGTTTATTAGGAATCTTTATTTCCCAAGTATGCTGAGGATGTTGGTAAAAGACACTGAATCACTTAAACCATAAAAAGTGTACATTTAGGAAATCCCATTTATACACTTGCTCGAGAAAAACTCATACATGCTGATACAATCCCAGCATTATAAAAAGATCCTGTCACCAAATAAAGTTCTTTTTTTATATAAATGCTTTTTTTTTTTGATTTTCCAAAAATATAGCAATAAACTGAAACAGGAACAAGAATTAGTAAGTTACATAAATGTACATAACAAATGAGATTCTAGGAACAAAAGAGTCATTATCATTGTTATTATTCTCCAGTATTAATATAGCGCCGACACATAACGCAGCAATGTACAAAGTCCATAGTCATGTTACTAACTGTCTCTTAAAGGGGCTCACAATCTAATGATGAGTATTATGATGCAACAAAAAGAACCCTGGATCTTCAGGAATATCATGTGTAGTCACCTTTCGAATGAGGGTGATTCCAAAATGGACTTGGTTAGGGACAAGACCAAAAGATATGTATCATAGTACCCCTTATCATTTCCACACCGCCAACATTTATCTGCTAGACTGTAAGCTCTTCTGGGCAGGGTCCTCTCTTCCTCCTGTGTCGCTGTCTGTATCTGTCTGTCATTTTCAACCCCTATTTAATGTACAGTGCCATGAAATATGTTGGCGCTATATAAATCCTGTTTTTTATTTGTATTATTATTACCAATAATAATAATAATAACAACAATATATCAAGAATAGAGGGAAAGTGTAACTTTAACCTGGATTTAAATAGCTTTTATAATGCATGAAGAATATTAGTTTGATGTGTGCTATTTTTAATGTGTTGTATAAGCAAGCTTAACAAAAAATCAGTGACAGATCCCACAAAACTTCCATTGTGCATTGACGTCAGTCCAGGAGAGGAAAATGTATAACAAGATAAAAGGTAAGGGCAGAGTTCAGCTTTAAAGGAATTCCCTAAAATCAACACAAAAAAATGACCGACTGGTTAAAGGATCAGCAAGTTTGGTGTATATTTCTAACCCCTCTGTAATGTACAGCACTACATAGTATGTTGGTGCTTTATAAATACACTTCCTATAGATAACAAACAATTGGCTGTATTCCCCATGCTGACAGGAGGAATTTTAATTGTTTGGAGCATAAAGAAAGTTTAATGTGTGGAATCCATTAAACGAGAGATTGACATTGTAACACTTAACAAATCAGTCTGAAGGATCATTTGTGGGTTCTTTACCCCAGGCCTTTCCTCCCCCTTTTGGGGCCAATTTAGGAGAGGACATATCCATCCAGTATGGCCAGCTACTGGGAAGAGCGAGAGCATAAAAAGTAATATCTTAAGGATGATGTTGCCAAGAGATTCTCAGTCTAATGGAAAGTTCTCTAAACCTCCTGATAAAGCAGATTTAATTGCTGCGAAATGCGTAGAGAACAGAGAATAATTTTATTAAGGATTTTATATGGTAAATCTTTTGATTATTCATATATGTAGAGTTGAGATCCATTGTTTTATGTGTTTTAATATTAAAATAAAACAATATTTTTAATTAATGATATTAAATGAATTATCAAAAAAATATTTTTCTGTGCTGCCTTAAAAGTCCCCTATACAGTTGTGATTGGTATTGCCCATGTTTTTGGGATGTGGCAGTGTGTTGAATTTTATTGAGAAGATAAATACTTTTCTTGATTTATAAATACAGTTTATTATTAATAATACATTTGGAAATGCAACTTTTTCACTATGAGCTCTTGTAACCTATGTGAATAAGAAGTATTTTTTTTTTGCTTCCCTCCCATGTTTAAATCTGATTATAAAATCTGCTTTATTCCATGAAAAACTCATATGCATTGTGTAGATCTTCATATGGCCTGATTTATTAAAGCTCTTCAAGACTGGAGAGGATACACATTCTTCAGTGAAGCTTGGTGATCCAGCAAACCTGGAATGGATTTCTTAAAAGTCATTTGCTATTTATTAGCATATGTTTTCAATCCTGGACCAGATCTATTCCATGTTTGTTGATCACTTAGGTCTACTGAAGAAAGTGAACCCTCTCCAGCCTCGGAGGGCCATTGAATTGATTGTTCAGGAAGTCTCTTCATAGCACAAAGTTATTGGTAAATCTAAAGCACATTGTGTATGGATTTTATTACAGATTGTAAAGTGTTCTGCTGGCTTTTAATATACTTTTGTAGAATTGACAGCACAAAACCTCCTCCCACTGTGGATAGGTATCCTATAGATAGTGTTATGATATATCATAGACTGGCCATTACCTGAGCCGGTCACGGTCCATCAATGCAGACATATCCACATTTTCTGCTAAATCTCTCCGGACACGTTCCTCTACAAATGACAATACACAGCCACATGAGCCATGTTAATAATCTCTGCATGGTAACATCAAGGTGACTCATTACTACCGACAATATAACAGCTTGAGCGTATTATCCACTAAATGATAGCGAGCATCCAACATAAATCCTAATCAGGAAACGCCTGAGATTACCATATAACGACAATATATTTATATACAATCAGTTTATAAAACAAGAAAACTGCAAATTTCTATTAGTCAGAAATACTAAAAATCACATATGATTTATATCAGGGCCCTGCGTTAGATTTACACCGATACTCATAGTTGTCTATTGATAAAGCAGTGAATCTGACACTGAAACATTCCTGGTGCAGAATAAATTACTGCCATTGAAACACATTCTGGAGGATTCTCCAAAAGGAAATTTTTCAGTGAATGTCAGATTCACTGCTTTTTTAAATAGACCCCCCTAGTATATATACATTGTTAGTGTCATATGTATCAACCTATTTATTTTTACACAGTATTTTTATAGCGCCATCATATTACACAGCCTTGTACAAAGTCATGACACTAACTGTCCCTCATGGGGGCCCACAATCTAATGTCGCTACCATAGTAATAACCTACATTATCATAGAATACACAACTTGTGTAAATAATACCCAATGGTTCATGTTTTGGGGGGCTATGTCTTGCCTTCCTCCTCAAATATCCATCTTTTTGGGTAAAAATATATAAACCTCTATAAACAAAAGCATTATTTGTCTAATAACAGGGCAAAATTATTAGAATTATGAGTTTATCCGCTCTCTGAACTCTTCTTCATTAAATTGTTGTCCCTGTGATAAATAGTAGTGAATATTTCTGAACTGATTAGTAGGCCAGCATAGCCAATACTGGCCCCTGTGCAGAAATGACTTGGCTTAGAGCTCCTGTGTGGCCCCTGTTGGCCTGGGCCCTTGTGCAACAGCACACTTAGCACCTCCCTATGTCTGCCCTTGGCAAAGACCATAAAAGTATATCCAAAATTTTTAATATTAATAAAAAGTATTTATAACAGTATTTATATAGCGCCAACATATTACGGAGCGCTGTACATTAAATAGGGGTTGCAAATGACAGACACAGACAGTGACAAAGGAGGAGAGGACCCTGCGGAGAGGAGCTAGTGGAATACCAGAGAGGAGGAGGTTACAGTAGTCCAGACGAGAGATGATTAGAGCGTGTACAAGGTGATTGGTGGTCTCTGGGAACAGGTAGGGGCGGATTTTGGAAATGTTTTGATATTGTGACTTGAACAAAGAAAATTGGTGTCATTCTCCTGGCTGTGCTGCATGGCAGGGCTATATATGGCTGAATTTCATAAGTTTCCCTAATTCTTTTTTATTTGACAAATCAGATCTGTATAGCCAGCAGTAGTTGTTGGACATTAAAAAACATTGACGAATTATGCTTAACCACAGTTTTTTGTTTGCTAATCTGTAGCATGACACATGCTAGTCACATGACACTTCGCCCCGCCCCCTCTCAACTCAAGGTGCTCCTTTAGGACTACATATCCCATCATGCACCCGCGTCATTACGTCCATAGAGGCGTGGCCTCTCCTGTTCGCACCGCTTAGTGAAGCAGTCCGTCATGGCGTCCTGGGCGAGAGGAGTGCGTGCAGTGTTGCTGGATGTCAGCGGTGTGCTGTACGACAGCGGGGGACCAGAGGGAGGCGCCGCCATCCCCGGTTCTGTAGAGGCAGTCAACAGGTAGGGCGAATGACACCAGGGGCGTGGCTGTGACTTACTGGGCGGGTCTGATTTGTTAAAGGTGTGGCTAACTATGAGGCGAGTTAACGGAGATATGTTGGGGCGGGACTAGTTAGACAGCACGTGCTTAGTATAGACATTCTGCTTATTCTTAGCGGGCTTCATGATTGGCTGGATACAATGTATACATAGCAACAACCAATAAGAATCCTCCAATATTCATAAATCAGTGTACATGGGTCTACTGATTGGCTAGATACAATGTAAACACAGCAACAACCAATAGGAATCTTTCATAGATCTTTTTTCTCTTTTTAATGTACAATGCTACATAATATGTTGGCGCTATATAAATCCTGTTAATATTAATGTTATTAATAGATCAGTGTACCTGTGTCTAATGATTGGCTGGATACAATGTACAACATTAACCTATAGGAATAATTAGTAATTCATGGAGCATTGTATGTGAGTCTACAGAATGAGCAAATACAATGTATGCAAAGCAATAACTTATAGAGATCCTTAATAAATTATATATCAGTTTATGGATTAAGGGGATACAATGTTTATACAACAATAACCAATAGGAATCCATCATAATTTATTGTAATCAATGTACAGCAATAACGTCTAGGAATCCTTTAGAATTTCCAGAATAATATACTTAGGTGGTGGGATAATTTGTATTATTGTGATAACTTTTACCGGCCAACCTACACTATTGGAAATACTTCTATCTATGTATCCATCTATTATACATAAAGTATATTTGTCCTGCTCCTTATTATGCTGCATCTGAAGAAATGCAAAACAAATGCAGCTTTTGATCTGCCACATGCATCACCTAATCAAAGTAAGCGAGATTTCGATAACCTAGATGTACATTCTAAATGCCCAAATGCAGGAAAGCAACATCCCCTGACCTCATTTCTCATTTAGGAAGCATTTACCATTATTTTATATGACTATTAGAACGAGACAGGGAAACCTTTTATTTCAATGTCTGTATTACCAAATCCTATTAGAGAGAACCTGACAAACTGGCTGATGGTTGGCAGAGCAGACCAGCACCACCAGATATAGTTCCCCGGCACTGCTTCTGGGAATGGCAGCCCCGGAATTAGATGGAATCTTCATCTGTGCTAGGTGGCAGCCATTAATTTGGCAAATTCCCTTAAAATGCCTCTTCTTTGTATATGTGCAATGTTCTCCCCAGGCCCTTTTAGCCGGGCGCACCAATCGGCACATTTCAGTTACTGTTTTTGGGTAGTTACTGAAGAGTTGAGTCACATTACAGGGTTTGCCACCCTCCTACAATTTCTTAGCTTAAAAAAAGTCCTGGGTTGAACACTGTGGTGGCATGGTTCTTGACCAAAATGGGCATCTGATACGTTGTATTGATACTGTGCCATCTAACATCCAGGCAGTAAGCAGCGTAATGATGACGTGCCTACAGACTCGTGGCTCAGTAGACTATGCTAAGCTGATTATCATTTACATATATTCCTCAGGAGCTGCAGAAGATATAAATCTGCTTTATCCACAGCAAACACATGTACCCAATGTGCTCATCTATTTCAGGATGCCAGTAAGAAAATTTACAGGAGGGGTGTGGATACCAGACCAGTCACCCTGCACAAGAAGAGGGATCAGCTATGACTGGTCTTTATATCGGGAGCACTGTGGAAAAGCATGAGTCTTGATACCAGGATATTGCCAGAATCAATTCACAAAGCTCACCAATATTCAAATAGGAATACTTCTACTCTTGACAATTCTGTTCATTTTTAATATCTGTGTGCCAGTGCTGAGTTGGCATAGGTAAACGCTTCCATTCGCCTTTGGGATCTCTTAAGTTGCGTGCACTCTGTATTCGTATCTTGACTTCCATCCACATCCAATTTCTGGAATGCCATCAAATCTCTACTAGCAGGTAGCAAACTGTGAGAGATATGGGGAGGAATGTTCAACAATTATATTGCACAGCATGTCCTTCATGTATTATAAGGGTCATGTCATAAGATACAAAATTGGGCCGATACCCTGATCTTGCGGTTATAACATGGTAGTAGATCAATGTATTACATTTCTCCTGTACACTGACATCATTGTAGTAACATTAGCCTTCCTGCACTAAGGTGTCTCATGTCCACTATATTTAGCCTCCTATATTTACCTAGAGGTCAGCCCGTGACAGATGAGGCCAAGCCTAAATATTAACCAACTTACAGTATTTCCAGTTTGCTTGGCACATGTGGCTGCTGGAAAATTTACTGTAACACAGCAATCACAACGCTCCTGATAATGTTGTTGACATTAAAAAGTAAATGGTTATTTTTCCTTCTGTTTAGATTGCCTGGCTGGTGACCTAAGCAAAGCTTTCAATGCAGGTCAAAGACTTTCTCAAGTACTTTATCCGATCCAACTCAATATTCAGCCCTGAGGAAGGGGGACCAATGAGCCCCTGAAATGGGTTGGCCACTACCCGGACCTTTCATTTATGGCAAATAAAGTTCTAAGTAATGTGCCCAGTGTTTGTGGCATGGTTATGGTGAGAATCCTTGGACTCACAAGCCTGAATCTAACTCCCTGAAGATTCTGTATACTAGGGATCGGTTACCCTCCAACATTCCATCTTATGTTGCAACTTGCAAACAGCACTGGAAAAAGACGATGGGGGGGGGTTTGGGTAATATTTGTCAGGAGTTTGAATTTTCACTGTAACCCCAAACAAATTTTTTTTTAATTTTGGGATGGATTATAGAAGAAAGAGAATCTTTGATAGATTTTTATTGTGGTCTATCTGGTCCTGTTTTCAAAGCTACATTGTAAGCAGGGTAGAAAAACTCTGACAAAAAGCTTTAAACGTTTCAATTCCTTTTAATTGTAATCAAAAACTAAAACTAAAATGACTTATTTATACCTGGAATCTCTGAAAAACTAGGCATTAACTAAGGCTACGTACAGTTACAATCAATACTATGTGCAAGTAACAATCACAAAAAATTGTCATTTGAAAGGATCTTTCACGATCCTTTCCAATAACAAAAGAATGAACGATGCATGAAGAGCGTTATACATGCAGCCTTGTTCTGCTCTATGGACAGGGAAGGGGGAAGAACGACGAAGCAGCACCCCGCTACGCTCTCTCCTTCACTTTTTTATTATTATTGTTAAACTTGACTTATATAGCGCCTTCAAATTAAGCAGTGCTGTACATTAAATTGGGGCTGCAAATGAAAGACAGATACAGACAGTGACACAGGAGGAGAGGACCCTGCCCCAAAGAGCTTACTATCTAGGAGATGGGGGAATCCAGTCATCGATAATCTGGTTCCTTCAGTTTTCCGGCATGGGTTTCGGAGCGCATTTTTAATCCGGGCGCCTATCCGGCTCCTGACTATCCAGGCTGTGGAAGTTGTTGGATTTTTGAATGTCAACTGTAGTAGGTCATTGGAGGAGCGAAAAAGAGCGGCTAGGGGTGTATATTTTTTTTTTACCAGGTCAAATAGGTAAGTGGGACAAAAACTGTGGTACAAAAACTTCACTTCCATTAGGATCGTTTGTGGATCCGCCAAGATGGATCCATGAACGACGAGTGCTGAGCTCTGACACGATTATCAGACAAGAATCATCTAAAGCGTGTACGTAGCCTAATATTTTGGAGAGTCGCACTTTGCAGAAGCTGACTGCTACTAGCTGGCACTTTTGTGAAATGTTGGCTGGGGCTGTCCTCATCTGTAGTTTGATTTTTAAAGAACACCAATACAGTGTACTAGTTTCATAAGAAACTTAGCAAAACTCTTCCAAATGCCAGGATTTGTTCCCTGTATCAATGTGTCTCTTTCCTGAAGTCCTTTCTGGATTTGCCAGAGGAGTTACAAGTAAAACTTGTTCAGGAAGCTCCTGCCTATTCTCTAGAGAGCTTAGTGAAGAATAATCTGTAAATTATTAAACAAATACAATGACATTTTAATGATATATAATAAGAGAGGAATACAAACAGCTATTGTATAAGAAGACACGGATAAGACAGGGGTGGAACTGTCTGTGCCCAATCAATGTGGTGACAAGTATAGGGCTTGTTTGTCATTTGCATTTGTAAGTGTGCCAGGACAATAAACAGCAGAAGGTGGTGACACACTTACAAGAGCACAACAAGGCTCCACTGAACATATGAATAAGCTGGTGGGATATTTACAGTTTATTGTTGGAGAGTCTGCTGTAAGATACTGAAAACCAAGGCACAAGTGAGCATCTGCTGGCTTGGTGTCCATCTTTGTCTCCCTCCAGGCCAAACAAGCCAACGATTGTGAGGAGGTCCAGCAGACACGGCTTGTAAACCTCAACCACCCTCAGAGAGCCTCTACTGTGATGTGTTAAACCAAGAATTTATAAACCATAACAAGGCCTTCAAAGTACGTTAACAGTTTGATTTCTTTGCCGGAATTCTCTTTGTTCTGGTTAATGTTGTCTCCACTATATAATTGTAAAGCTAAAACTCTGTGGGACTTCTTTTGTATGAAAAGCTGAGGTTAAGTGGCAGTAAACTAGTGGTATTATCTCCCTTTTTGTAATTTTTGAATTTCTGTTAAGGTTGTGATGACAAAAAGTCATATTTAAAGCTCATATAATATAATAATACTAAATTATTAGAGTGGGGGTGTAAGACATCGTAGCCTCACCCCATTACAAACAGAATGATGCAAGTCAATGGGCCTGATTTATTAAAGCTCTCCAAGGCTGGAGAGAATATATTTTCATCTGTGAAGCTAGGTAATCCAGCAAACCTGGAATAGATTTTTTCAAAGTCATTTGCTATTTGCTAGCAATTTTTTTTAAACCTGGACCAGATCCATTTAAGGTTTGCCGAATCACCCAGCTTTACTGATGGAAGTATATTCTATTTGGCCTTGGAGAGCTTTAATAAATCAGGCCCAATGTTGGTATCTCAGTGGAATTACCAAGTGGCTAAACAGAGTGTTTGGGTAATGAAGGGAAGCATATGCTGGTGGTGGTGGCATTTCAGCATAGGGACACTTTAAGGGCCCATTCATACCCCTTGAATTGGCCTTGGTTGGTCAACACAGCACCAATGAAAGGCCAAGACAAACTGCCTTCATCCCAGTGGTATTAAGATGTACCAGTGCTCTGAATTGGGGTGTGTTGGTGGAAATGGATCATGTTGCATTTAAACACAGTGGCGCATGCTGGAAATGATCATTCGTTATTGTCTATAGGTGCCCACAGCATAGTTTAGTGATATGCTGTGCCAGATCACTAACCAACTGACCGGTAATACCACTTATTTCATTTATAGAGCAGGGTTTCTCCCTTCTGTCTCCCTCTCCCAATTGCTCGAAACAGCGATCATTCATTCCAGTGTCTCCCCAAATCATCATCAAGGGGCAATATTAACTGAGCATCTGTAAGGAGCCCAGTGTTCTCCCCGGCCCCTTTTACCCGAGTGCACCACTCAGCACTTTTCAGTAACACCCGGCTGTTTTGGGTTACTAAAGAGTTGGGTCACAATACAGGGGGCACCACTCGCCTAAAATTTCTTCTTACCCCACTTAAAAAAAATTCTGGTTAAACATTGGAGCATAAGTCACCGGCCTGTTATGTACAAACCAAGACAATCCCTATGGGCTGGTGTTGCTTGAGATTTTTGCCAAAATCTCCTGAAAAAAAGAAATTACATGATACAACTATCTAAATGACAACTTGTAATTAGGTGAAAATAAGAATAGCAGGAAATCACTGCATACTTTATTTTGTTTACTGGTGATGAGTGGTCCTCAAATGTCCCACTTTTTACCATCTCCCATAAAAATAAATGTTGCTGATTAGGCTTTTGTGTCTCTTTAATGAGGGAACAGATGCTGCAATCACAATTCCGATTCCTGTCAGGAGCCAATTAATGATTAAACAGCACACGGGCATCTCCACAGCTAATTGTTTTACCAACACAGATGTTTTGTGGAAGTCATAAAAGATCAGAAGAGCTGATTGTTTGCTGGAATAGGGATCGCATTAACCTCCTGCCATTCAGACATCAAAATGAGCGGGAAGTGCATAAGACATTACTGGACACACCGACATACTGAAGTGTGACAGTAAGATCAGTATTTCTATATTGGGGGAGCATTGGGTGCAACAAGGCAACATAACCTCTCAGGCAAAGGGAACCAAATGTCCATCACTAATACAGTGTGCATTACAGCACTACATTCATAAAACACAATGCATTCTGTATTTGTATTGTTTGTTTCCTCTACAACAATGGTCCCCAACCTTTTGGACGTCACGGACCACTAAATGTACGAAGTCCGGACCACGCATGTGCGGGGAGTCGTGTGTCATTCAAAGGGGAAGAAATTTCCCCCAGAGTGACGTCATGATGCCAGAACCTGTCCACCTGTCCAGGTACACAACCCACCCTTAGCTTGCGATGCATACAAGGGCCATGGTCTGCGGCTTACCCAGTTTTCCTGTATCGGGTCGTGGTCCTGGTATCCCACTTCATCTTGGCACCATCTTCTTTGACCTTCTTCCTCCTTTGTATGTCACTGATGGGGGAAAAAAAGAGTGCTGATTTCACTGGGCATGTAATCGAGCATGTGCAGAAGGAGCACCCAGAGGGCCTCCCGGGATGCATGACTTGGGTATCCCAGGATGCTCTGCGCTCCCATTTAGTTTTATTTGCTGCAGCGAATAAGACAGAAAGAAGAGGAGCTTTAAAAAAAAAGGGTTTTAAACCCCTCCCCCAAAAAAGGTGATTTTTACCTTATTAAATAGGTTGTTTACTCTTTTATGTAAGGTAAAAATTGAAGTTTAAGTCCGCTTTATCCTATTGAGAATCTTTGGGTTGTGCTGGAGAAATTTTTACACAGCATTCTGACTCTCCCATCATCAATAAAAGATCTCGGTGAAAAATGAATGCAGCTCTGGTTGGAATAAATGTGAAATTGCATGAGCTTATCGATGATCTATGCTACAGAAACACATGCTGTAATCAAAACCAAAGGTGGTCCAACCAAATATTAGAAATAATAATGTGTGACTTTTTTCTCATTTTCTCCTCCAGCAATATGCAGAAAACACTGCAAAGGACACCTCAAGCTTTACGTTTTTTTAATTTAAATGTGGGGTAATAACTGTAGTGACCTGTACTGTATATTGAGCAGTAGTCGCTCTCTGTGGTTCTCTTTTGCCTTGTTATTGTTTATTTAATGTACAGGGCTGCATAATATGTTGGGGTTATATAAATCCTGTTTATTAATAATAATAATAATATTAATATTATTAATATTGTGCAAGTTTGATGCAAACTTTGATTTGTAGAATAGTCACCTTACCCTGAGTGGTAGCAATGTTTAAAACTTTCACTCTTTTTTGGTGAAAGGCTGAAAGCTTAAAGTAATCAATTTACCAATAAGTATACCATAAAAAAGAGAATATCCAAGCCATTTGGAGAGCTGTGGATTCATGTTCTGTGTCTATTATTCCTTCCCACCTTAGTAAGTCTCTGCCCGGTGAATTTTAGGGGCCCAGAAACTGATTGGGCTCCATGCTTTTCCAGGGTCAGTAACTCAATGGATACCCATGGCAGCCACCCATCTTGAAAAATATATAACATGGATATTAGGAAGCTGGCATGCAATAAAGTATAAAGTGACCCAAAAACACAAGCAGTATTGTGTAAACTCTTTTGATGTGGTTTAAATTCCATTCAAAGTTCACTTAACACATCGACCCACCAACTCAACCATCAACTGATTCTTATTGTACCTATAAAAAAAAAAACATTTAAAAATTGAAATCCCTGTGCACTGAATATGCAAAGATTCTCTTGCGGAACACAATAAACTTCATGGAGTTGTATCTATTGTAAGTCCTCCAATGTGTGTATTATATCTGACTCTGTAAGGGTTATAGAGTTCTACAAGTCAGCAGGGATGGACGCACCATATTGTATTCATGTCCTTTATACCTTTCCCCATGTTCAGGCAGTGTGGGAGGGCCCTTGTTGAAAAAAATTACTGTTACATGGAAGAACAGATGTTGATTTGGTCTCTTCCTCCTCGTCACACCCGCTGTTCATTGTTCTGAGAAGGTCGCATACTCATTTATTAGGTATAATTGGTCCCTCATCTACGTTGCTCACCTGCATCATTACCCTCCAAGTGCGCCACGCATCGCTGGCATATTAGTGGCGTACTTTGGGACCTCGTTATCTCTTTATCCAAATGGCCTCATTTAAAAGAGAAAAGCTTACGTTATGAAGGGCAATTACACATTAAGTGTTATGCATAATTTTCATCTGTCCGATGTCTGGAGGTATAAGCCCAGGGCTGTATTTAACCTCCGGATGTGAGGCCTGAAGCTGCAGAGACACCATGCAGTGTGGACTTTTCCCAACCTAAAACTCTGTTGTAATCTGTATCCAAACATCCTGACAGCCTTACCCATAACCCTACTTCAAAATGTAAACCAATTTCTATAATTAGATAGCACCTAATGTAACACTTTATAGCATCAAATACCAGTTAGCCCTTAGCATTCCAAAAGTCTTGGCATTTATTGCTGGCATTGCTGACATAATAGGGTTCCAGTAATACCCAATTAAAATTCACATTAGCTTTACCATACCATGTCATTATTTAAGTAAACATTTGTTTCTTGTCTTAAAATCTCATAGAACTATTAACAGACTGTAGTATATTTAAATATTCACAATCTTTTTTTTTTTTATCTGCAGCTTTCAATAAAATTATACCAGATAGTCTTGCCAGAAAGGTTTTAATGGCACTTCATGGTATGGTTTATGCACCCCCTGTTCTAGAATAACAATCTTCCTTCAAAGCAGAAGAACCTGAATAGTGCCAGTTCTGCTTTTTAATTTTATATTATCATTATTATCGCACATTTATTTATATAGCACCAACATATTACGCAGCCCTTTACAAAGTTCATAATCACTAACTTTCCCTCAGAGAGCTCACAATCTAACATCTCTACCTCAGTCACATTTCTTTCCTACAGTCTAAGGTCAATTTTGGGGGGAAGCCACTTAACCTAACTGCATGTTTTTGGAATGTGGGAGGAAACCAGAGTACCCAGAGGAAATCCACACAAACACGGGGAGAACCTGCAAACTCCATGCAGATAGTGTCCTGGCCAAGATTCAAACCTGGGACCCAGCGCTGCAAAGGCCAGAGTGCTAACCACTGAGCCACTGTGCTGCCTATCAGAATTATTAGAATTTATTAACAGCCCTTCTAATTTTTTAGGATTCGGCAGTCTGGCCTGAAGTTACGTTTTTGCACAAATGAGTCACAGGCCACAAGGAGTCAGTTTGTCCATAAACTGCAGCGATTTGACTTCAGCATCTCTGAAGAAGAAGTTACTGCTCCTGGCCCAGCAGCAAAAAAGATGATGCAGGAAAGAGGACTGAGACCACATTTGCTGGTCCATGATGGTAACAAACCTCCCCCTTTATTAAGCAAAGTTTTTATCAATGTTTTGGAATTAATTAGCAACTTTAATTTGGTTACCACAATAAAAAGCTCTTTGTTCTAAAAGTAATTATCTGGCCACCAAATGTATTTTAGCTTAATTTTATTGTACGTTTGTATGTATATTGTTCCTATCCATCCATAATCTCTATCTTGGCATTATGGATAGATAAAAAGTTAGCAAAGAATTTTGGTGTCTCCTGGAAGTAATTTTTTTCCAATTGTACATCTTAAAGCAGAGCATTCAATAAAATTGAGACACAGCTTATCCAGTAGTCCCCCAACACCCCCAAAAAAAGTAAAAAAAAAGTTGTGCTTTAGCATATTCCTGTGGGATTCCTCAGCTCTGCCAGCAGCCAGTAATGTCACCAGTGCCCAAAGCTGAGATTCAAAGTAGATATTATTTTTTTCTTCAAATGGTTTATTTTTTTTAATGTGTGGTTTGGAGGGTTTTTCGGGTAAGTAGACTTTAAGTTATAATTTTACTTATCCCTGAATCAGTGGAAATCTCCTATCATATCTAAAATTAGTAAGGGTTTAAAATAAATTATGGGTTTGGATTTTATAAGAGCAGCTGTACACCATTTAGGGCTTCCCATGAGGGGAGTCAATACTCAGAGCTTGTAACTGTTGTAAGTTTTTTATATCTTGTACTTGTAAATGAGCATTACATTTTTTAATCCATATAGACAGCACTTTACTGTTAAATGATGTAGCAGTGATTTCCTCCCTCCTACAGATCTCCTACCGGAGTTTGACTCCATTGATAAGTCCGAGCCCAATTGTGTTGTGATTGGTGATGCAGCTGAGAATTTCTCCTATCAAAACGTGAATAAAGCATTTAATGTGCTAATCGGTCTAGAGAAACCGGTTCTTATATCTCTGGGAAAGGGGTAAGTGCTTTGTGTGTTTTTTTTTTTTTATATTTATGCAGCTTCCTAATAAGTATACCATCAGCTATGGATTATCAGCATTCTTTTCCATTGCACAAATCAATATGAAGATCTTTCTAAAAGGCAAACAATGCAGGTAAAATACTAATATTATTCAGGAAAGTAAATAATCATAAAGCTTTATGAAAATAGGAAAGCCCACTTCATTTAAATTTAAGGTCACTTTGCAGCTAAATACAAGGCTATATACACATTCTAGATGGATGAATATTAAATTACTGACAAATTGTAACATAGTTAGGTTGAAAAAAAAGTCCATCAAGTTTAGGCACTAGGGAAATAAACATATCCTAGATAAAACTCCATGGAGTGATCTTTAAATAATGTATCGGCTCCCAGTACAGCGGTCTGCCCGAGTCTGCAAACAGTTGTGTCATTGCCATATGTACAGAATTGTAGGTTGATGTGTCTTTCTATATAAATGTCCCATTATTGTTTATTTTAAACAACAATTATCTTACATGTTCAAGTTGATTAAAAAATGTAGCTGCTCATTTACATTAGTCCTGTGCTATATGACCTGTATGGCATGAGCTACAATCGATGGAATGCAATATACTTTCCCAAGAGTCTGCATCTGATTGGCTGAAAGAGCCGCCCCTCTATTCCCTCTTACATCTAAGCAGGGAAAGGGCTATATATTAAAAGAGATATAGGTACTTATTCTAGAATCACATCTACTATCCAGGTAGTGATTTCTATATCTGGATAGATATCCGCTTCAATAACCTATAATTATACAAATAAATTAATGACTGTTCTTTTTTACATATGCATTACTGTGCATTTTTTTTAAATGTTGTGATTGTTAGCCAATACTTGGATTAAACTATGTCTCTTTTTTTATCACAGACGTTACTATAAAGAAACTGATGGCTTAAAAATCGACGTAGGTGCCTACATGAAAGCTCTGGAGGTAAAGACTTCTTTTTATTTCTCTGTGACTGCAGCTTATGTATTACTTACAGCTCAGTGATCTTTGTTTTTGTTTTTCACCAGTATGCCTGTGATATTACTGCTGAGGTTGTGGGAAAACCATCACAGAATTTTTTCATGTCTGCAGTGAACGAGATGGGAGTGAAGCCAGATGAGGTAATAATAAAAACTCAGAACTCAGCATGGATGTATATGGGCAGATATAGCAAGAATCATACTGGGGAAATCTGTGTCTACCCAGCGGTGCATGAACATTTCTTTGATGCTTTGAGAATGCAAGATATCCTAAGAATTTGGAAATTTTTTTGAGCCAAGAGCACCTCTAACTGGTGCAAACTCTCCATAGAATTCAGACTTATTCAGTTTACATCAAATTATTGCTGAATTGGGAGCATCACGTGCTATACCTGGGGTGTTTATGGCCACTTTGGCTAATAGAGTTGCACATACAGGCCTTATATATACAGTTAGGTCCATAAATATTTGGACAGGGACAACTTTTTTTTAATTTTGGTTCTGTACATTACCACAATTTTCAGCTTTGAAGTGTAATATTCATAAATGGCCAAGTCAATCACCTGATATAAACCCAATTGAGCATGCATTTAATTTGTTGAAGACTAAACTTCGGACAGAAAGGCCGACAAACAAACAGCAACTGAAAGCCACTGCAGTAAAGGCCTAGCAGAGCATTAAAAAGGAGGAAACTCAGCATCTGGGGATGTCCATGAGTTCAAGACTACAGGCTGTCATTGCCAGCAAAGGGGTTTTCAACCAAGTATTAGAAATGAACATTTTATTTTCAGCTGTTTAATTTGTCCAATTACTTTTGAGCCCCTGAAATGAAGTGATTGTGTAAAACAAGGCTTTAGTTCCTCACATTTTTATGCAATCTTTTTGTTCAACCCACTGAAATTAAGCTGAAAGTCTGCAGTTCAACAGCATCTGAGTTGTTTCATTTAAAATTAATTGAGGTAATGTACAGAACCAAAACTAGAAAAAAGTTGTCTCTGTTCAAATATTTATGGACCTAACTGTATATATATATATATTTTTTTTTTTTTTTTATTATTGCTACACTGGGGTTAATGCAGAGTTAAATTCAATGCTGGATTCATTGTAGCTAATATTCTGATCCTACCCCAGTTTGCTAACCCAATGTGACACTCAGATCAGGGTATACCAAGAAGCTAAACTTGAAAGTGCTCATTAATAATCATTTAACTTGGTCTGTCGTTCTCAGTTCTCAATAGGATGGGTTAAGGGTGGCATAAATCATCTGTGCGTTGCTTCAGCCCAACAGGCAAGTCCTATTAAAAAAACAAGGGCGTACCCCAGTACCCCAATTCTTTTGATGGTTGTACCATCCTCTGCTCTCATACAGTACTCATTGGCCTACATTACCAGGTGGGTAAAATGTTATATTCCAGTTTAGTGTGTTAGTTACACCCAACATAACACAAAATATAGAGAAATTGACGTTTCCACTTACTTAGTTTGAAATGTTAAGTATTAAGCCACTCCTCTAGGGTCTAATTTATATAAATAGTTCAAAAGAAAGAAAAGAGAGGAGTTTCAAGGCTGCTAGTGAAGTATTATTGTGAAGGGCAGCATTAATGCTTCATGGAACCAAAAAAAGTGTATACAGTACATCTGTTACGTACCCCTGAGGAAGCCTGTGAGGCGAAACACTTCGGGAAACGAGACGTTACTTCCAACTATTTACGCTACATTCTAATACCAATACCCAGTATAGTTAATTCATGTCTAGTCCAGCAGTATCCATCCCATGATTTCACAATGAGAGACGGATGCACACAAATATTATGTTGACGTATAATTTTACCTGCTTAAAAACCCTGCTAAATATAATACTTCACAAGCAGCCTTGAAACCCCTCTCTTTTCTTTCTTTTGAACTATTTATATACATCCAACATAAAGTAGGCAACATTATCCAAGAAGACCATTGGTATGCCACAAGTTTTTTTTTGAAGATTTTCCTGTTTTAGGTTCATAAACATGATCCAGCTGAATTTGTAATATGGGAGTCCTGAACCTCACCTCTGTTGTCTGTCACATACCAGGCTGTCATGATCGGCGACGATGTGGTTAATGACATTGGTGGAGCTCAGAGGTGCGGTATACGAGCGGTGCTTGTGAGAACTGGAAAATACAGGTTGGATTTTTGTGTGTGTTTGTGTGAAGTCTACTTCTCTGTGTATTATATATGTGTGTGTATACAAACTGTGGAAATTTTAAAAGAGCATATTAACATAACAAACAGTATAAAAAAAACCGACATGGATATAGAAAGCGACAAAAGAAAATACCAAGGTACAATACTCGTATATCAAAAGCAGTACAATATTTCCAATTATTATTAAATTTATATTAATTAAACTTAATATAAGCTAGTGTCCATTCATAGTGGTAATTGGAATGTATTTTTTGTAAAACTTCAGACAGATTTTAGAATGATTTTATACATTAACTATGGACATATGGGCTGCAATGAGAATATGGTTTGACTGTTCTTCCTTTCTTCTAGGCCTAGTGATGAAAACCATCCTCAAGTGAAGGCAGATGGATATGTGGACAACTTGGCCCAGGCTGTGGACATCCTACTGGCTTCTGGGGTAGCTGGTCACTGACGCACTAGAAATTAATTTTCTAGCATTGGTGCCTTCATATGGCAGCAGGAGCCACCTCTGGAGGAGACTTAGGACAGTAGGACTAACCATAACTTGAATAACCATATACTTGAATAAACGAAGCCACGTATGTCACAGCACTAATAGGACATTTTAATGGAAGTGTGGTACAAATTAATGTCATAACCTGGCCATCTTTGGCTGATTAGGAAAAAATTTTGGAATTTTAGGAGATGTTATAAAAAGGAAGCATGCTGTAGATTGACAATAAAATAGTATATCTAAGTAGTAATAGGCCAACTCAGGTGAGCAAAGGGATTTGTAAAACAGTGAATATGAAAATATTTAGTTTATGTAAATATAAACATTCAGGATTGCACTGTCTAGAATCTTAACGACTGTTCTGTAGCCAGAGTTTAGGTGAATCTCGGTAGATAAGACAAGATGGTAGGTAGATAAAATACCTTGCCTTTTGCCTAATCCTGCTGTAACACATGCACATTGTCCATAATCAGTAAAGCGGTGCTTCATTCTGCTGGTGATGCACAGAACTGTAGGAAAATACTCGCATTTCTTTGTAGCTGGCAAACAAAATACATGTGAAGTGTTAAAGTGATGAATTTTGAGGTGATACAACCTACGCTGCTAAACTGGTTGACATCTCATAGAAAAAGGGGAGCACTATGACCTTTTAAACTTCAGACCTTTGTTTCAGAACTGGGCTAACGTAAAAGAAAATTCAACGTAAGCAGTTGCAGCATTGTGCAGGCAGGAGCAGGACCACAAGGTTTAGAGCTCTGGAAGTTTCTGTGCCACCTCCCTTTGTGGAGAGTACTTTATTATCCTATAATGTTTGACCTGAATATAACTTCCATATTTCCCTGTTGTCACTCTTTTCTGTAAAGCAGGCTAATATATGATAACATCTACTTGTCATCATTTGCATCTCTGCACTTGTACATGTGGTGATGCCTTCCTTTATTTGGTCCACAGTTTTTTTTGTAGTCTTCATTTTTCTTATTGAGAAAGAAGGACTGGCATTCACTCACACCAGGATATTTGTAGATGAAAAATCTCTTGCATATTTAAAAACACTCATCGGAGTCCTAAATAATGGTTGACAAGCTCATATCGGGAGCAGTGCTTGCAGGGTCCTAATATTTTGATGCTGCAACGGACACTTGCAAAGTAGTTTTTTACCTCTGCCAGCATGAACACAAGGTTCATAGTCCTCACACACGGAAGATAAAAGGTGCTATTCTAGCTATGTGAGAGGACTACAGATCCCAGCAGTTACCTAACATATAGAATACTGTGCTAACATGCAGCATAACATTACGCTGGTGGATTACCACCAAATATAACATCTCATGTTATACCTAATTTCAGTGTTTGCAGGTTTGTAGTCATGCAAGCTATTTTGGTGTAATATTGCTTTAATAATTAAATGTTGATGATCAATTTTATCTAGCAAACTGGGCACTTTTTTAGGGGGCTGTGGAGATTTCAATCATTTCTTACAACATTCATACAATATTCTAATTATTGCCTATTCTGATAAAAAATCTAGAAAATAAATTGAGTTTAAAACATGATTTGGCGCAGTTGCTGGTGTTTTTCAGTAGTGCTGTTATAGGTCATTTAAAGCAATGGTTCACTCAAAGTGATATTTCAGTTTTTACAAGATGCAGTAAAAAGCCAATGTGCCAGGTTATAAAAAAAAATGTAAGATCAAAGGTTACTGTAGTGAAAGATTTAATATCATCACCTCTTTAGTTACTCATGGCTTCTACCTCTCCTCCATTCCAGCTCTGCAGATTCTACTTTGAAAGCATCCGTGCCTGTTAACAATTGTGCTGTGCTTCCTTTCTTAGACCATCACTATGAGCTGTCATATAGGAAATAATAAAAGTGCTACTATTGCAGATTTGTGGAGGAATGTCAGGTTACCAAAATAAGATGAACCACACACAGATCCCTAGATATAAGAGTTCGGAATTATAGAAAGAAAATGTCCTGCATCCAGAGCTAAAATACCATCCAACTGCCCAACCTGAACACCTTCCTGCCTGGTGCCGTGGCTTAAATCTCCTTCTTGGTTGCTAATCTTAGACCCCCCCGTGTCTGACCTTAAGCATAAGGCAACTTTTCTTCAATCTAACCCCTAAAGCTACACACACACGCTTGCAATGACTAAGGACTGCACGATGCATGAACGAGTGTTGTACATACAGCACCATTCTGCTCTATAGAGAAGGGAGGGGGAGAACGATAGAAGGGCACCCCGCTGCACGTTTCTCCCCATCGCTTTCATTAAGATCGTTTACCGTCTGTGGATACGCCAGGACGGTTGTTCGGACAATAGACAATGAGCGCTGTACACATGACAGATTCCTGTCTGATATCGGCCATGGGACGATTATCGGACAAGAACCATTAGACGTGTGTATGCAACATAACAATAACTGGGGAAAAGCGACCTTCCAGGTTGGGACAATTTACCAGGTAGGCTATTTTTGGCACTTGCACTGCATGCAATCTGCAGGATCCTCTCCTCCTCCTGTGCCACTGTATTTGTCATTTGCAACCCCTATTTAATGTACAGAGCTGCTTAATATGTTGGCGCCATATAAATCCAGTTTGATAATAATAACAATAATAATAATGCAACTATTTATTCTAATTATAAGGCTTCAATTTTCAGGTCTGCGCTCATGCCACATCAGTTGCAAGTTTGTCTCATGCCTTGTTAGAATATTAAATTCTTTTCTATTCTATCACTATTTGTGATCTCTACCTCTAAAAATGCTAGCTGCATAGCTGACGCTAATCCTTGGCAGTACGTGGAAGCATTGACCTGAACATGAATGCCAAGGACAACTGAGGTTTGTAAGCTTCATCCTTGTTACAGGGCAGTATTGAAGCCAGAGAGTTTAGCAACTATTCCTTATATATCATCTAAAATGTATACATTTATATTCTTTCTACTTTATTTATATTTATGTATATATTCTTAGGAGGAGGTCTGCATGGCAGCAATATGTGTGTGTATCTCAGCATATGTTCTCTTTATTTTATCTTATGTATAGTTTGAGGTGCAGCAGTAAAGATCATAAAAGTATAGAATCCTAAATTGCTTTGTTACTGTTTGGAGCTGCCAGACACTGAATTTTTCAGCTTTGGCCATGAAGTGTTAGTTACGCTCTTGTTGTAACTTGTAGAAATAGAAGTCCATCATGGCCAACGCTCAAAAATATTCAGTAACCAAACAATAAAAAATTTAGTCTGCTATACTTACCTTATCTCCGTTGGGTATCAAGGCTGTCCACAAACTAGACTCATAAAAGAATATTGCAGAGAGCAGTGCCACATCATGTGGGTGCTGAAATATCTGGCATCCGCCCACTGCCATGTGCAGAAGATTGCAAAGAGCACATATTAAGTCACATGATCCAGCCAAACACCTCTAGAAAAATGCAACTAAAGTATGCAACTGTTTTGCTTGTTTTAAGGCTGAACCAATAATTCAAGAGTTGGAGGCCACAATAAGTAAAGCTTGTATTGTATTAAAACTTTTTTCCTTGGGCAGGACCAGCTCTTTAATTTAAGTGCAAATATAGATGAGATTAGTGCAAGAATATATTTAAACTCTTCACTTGTAAGCTCTTCTGGGGAGGGTCCTCCCGTGCATAATATGTTGGTGCTATATAAACACTGTTTTTTTATTATTATTAATAATAATAATAATAATAATAATAATAATATTGGTAAACACAAGGGGGTCTGTTTATAAAATAGGGAATCAGACATTCCCTGGTGGAGAATCTTCCAGGTCCATGTGTTTCAATGCCAGTAACTGATTCTCCACCAGGGAATATTTAACCACCTGAGCGTTACACTGAGGTCTAGATTTCTGTACTAAAAGTGATCCACTGTTTTTCATGAAATTTTTTTTT
>NC_092867.1:16395965-16410375 GCF_032062135.1 Pyxicephalus adspersus | reverse complement strand
TACGGGGTTAACCATCCTAGCCATTTTTTTTTGCCCGACCTTCGTACGGGCATACCGGCTAGGTGGTTAAGGAAAAGTCAGATTCCCTGCTTAATAAATAGAAACCAAAGATTCTGCGTCTAAGATTTGACCAATGTCCTCTGCATTGTGATTGGCTGGTGATGTTTTTAAAGATCGGGCTAAGAGATGGAGCTGTATAGCATAGCCACTGTGTAGATCTGCAAGGCAGGAAGCAGAAGCCGGGGTGTGTAATATGCAATTATACCATGTGCCTTACAAATCACAAACTGCAGTAACACTGTATTTTAAATCATTAGACTGATACATTTATTTGCTTCAAGCTAATCATTACAAGTATTTCCTAATAAGATCTCTGCTTCTCCATTCATCTGGCCACACACAGGCTGGCACACAGAAGAATGGGATGGATAGCTCTTGAGTAGTACAGGTAGTCTCCGTGTTACCTACATAACACATAGGTGTAGGTAACACCTGTAGGGACTGTAGGTTTGTTCTTAAGTTGAATTTGTATGGAAGTTGGAACAGGTACATTATTTTAATAAATGCAATTAGGACAGATGTTTATCTCAACATATTATTAGGCAGCGTGGTGTCAGTTACTGTATAAAATCCTCACTGTGAGCTAATCAAAAACAAACTTTATGGAGCCTAGACATTCATTACCTTCTGGAGCAAGCTGTGCTTTAATATGCAAACAGAAACAGCTGCAGAGTTTGTCTTGGTCATTAAAGAGTTACAAGAACTTTTCAGAAGTGTTTAGCAAAAGATTTCTTCTGCAAGTCATGCAAACCACCCCCTCCCCCCCATCAATCCTCTGTTCTGCACACCAGCTAGCAGGAAAGCCCTGTTCGTATCTAGGAGTCGTCTGTATGTCGGATGTCCTTAACTCGGGAACTACATGTACCCATCAGAACTATACAGGTGCTCTTTAAAGGTGAAATCAAACAACTGTAGTTTGTAGTAACCTCAGGTCCCTCTGAGGCTGCATTCCATGGAATTTCAGTTGCAATAAACTGCCGATGTTTGATATCATCTTTCAATTGCCATCCCTGGAGCAAAGCCCAGCTTCCTCATGGCTCCAGTATGCCTCTTCTCATGCTATGTATTTAATGTAAAGCTGAACTCCAGGCAAACATACATAGGAAAAAGTCATTTACCTGTCAAAGGATTTGTATTTATCATGCTATTTACACAATCGTGTCATAGTATCTGGCAGTGCAAGAGATTTTTATTTTTTCTATGCTGTAAGGCCTTGTCTTTCCGCTAGTGTAAGAATGGACACATAGGGCCTGATTTATAAAAGCTCTCCAAGGCTGGAGAAGATACACTTTCATCAGTGAAGCTGGGATGATCCAACAAACCTGCAATGGATTTCTTCAAAGTCATTTGCTATTTGTTAGCAAATTGTATCAATCCTTGACCAGATCTGTTACAGGTTTGCTGGATCACCCAGCTTCACTGATGAAAGTGTATCCTCTCCAGCCTTGGAGAGCTTTCATAAATCAGGACCAAAAGGATAAGCAGCAGACTGATAAGCTAATTTCTCAGTCACCCTGGTCGCTCCACTCCTCAGTACGCCTCCTGTTAGCACACAGTAGTTGGTTCCTTGTTCTCCATCTCTCTCTCTTAGTTCTTGCTGCACAGGTATTCACAAGGTTCATATCAAATCAAATTCAGGTACACTGCTAAAAAAATACATTTGATGATGTATTATTATTATTAATAATAATATTAATAATAATAACCAAGATTTATATAGTGCCAACAAATTATGCAGCGCTGTACATTAAATAGAATGAATGCAGAGCTAAAGGGGAACCCTGAAAGGCCCGTTTTGTGATGATTTCATGCAGTGAAATGAATTGGTGATTTTGTACACTTTAATGGGGTCTTTATTGGTTACAACCATTGTAAGATTTCACCAGCCATCCTGATTGGATCACATGTATATTTTATTAAATGAAATATTTTAAAGATAATCAGAAAGGGTAAATAATTAATCTGACCTAAACAAGGGACAAGCCCTTTAAATGAGTGTCAGTTCCTAGGATCACTCCACTATAACCACGTGACTGCTCTACTCCTACTGCATGTGAATGCAGCTTTCACAGGTTCTCTGTTTACACCCTACTCGCCCTGCCCACTTCCGCTTCTAGCCGTCGTCACATCCGGTGCTTGGTGGTGAATGTGAAGTGGGTGCTGATTGGAAGATCAGCTTCTGGCGTATTTTAGGCTTCGATTCTCTCATAGATTCGCCTGATTTTGGCAGCATGAGTGACACGGAGTTCTCTCCTTCAGCGCTGGGGACCAAGGAGCAGTAAGTACACCGGCACAGCACGGCAGCCATCTTGGTACACCCACAGGCATGTTTTGCTGTCATTAAATCCAAAGCAGCTGTCTTATACACAGTGTATGCGCGCCATCTTGGTACACTCAACGACACGTTTAGCTGTCATGTAACGTCTAAAACCATTCACAATAGATAAATAAAACCTCAAACCAAATGTTTCTGTTTTTATCCTTTTAGATCGAGTAGAAAACAGCTTTTATTTATCTATTCTCTGTACAAGCATTGAGATGTCTCCTCTTTTTCTAACACAATAATGTGTCACAAGGACAGGAAGGGATGGAAATCTGTTCAGTGGGGACAAAACTTTTAATAAAGGCTCATTCTTGCCTGCCTGTTATGTGAATGCCATATATTGATAATATTTCCCTAGCACACCTCATTAGTGTGCTGCAATAAAATACAAACTTGCTTGTTTTTGTGATCAGACAGGGAAGTTTATTGCTACGAAGGGACATCACCTGTCTTATTTTTCAATAAACAACCTGCCTGGTCATAATTATTTGTCTTTAGGGTTTAGTTCGGCATTAAATCTTTTGCGTGATCCATTGAAATATATTTAAGCTGCCTGTGGTTTGATCAATCAGTTCTTTGGCCGATTTGTAAATTAAAACATTGCATAATAAGCACTAAAATCACGCTTAGGTGTAGATTGCAATTATTTATTTATGCTATTATAATAAGCCATTTTCTGCCGTTTTTGTCTCTATAGCTGGGATGCCGTCTATAGCCGTGAGTTGAAAAGTTACCAGGAGTTCGGTGATGAAGGGGAGATCTGGTAAGCGACTAATACTGCAGATTGTGATTTATTTATATGAATACAATGGAGTAAAGAACCAGAGAGTAAAAAAAAAAAAAGTTGGCTTTTGAGGGCAATAAGTAAAAACAAAAATATTTTATTGAGACATATTAAAAATATTACAAAACTACTGCTACTAATTTATTATGTCTACATTAAATATTTTTGTTTTTGAATACCTTTATAATATTTCCCTCAAAAGTCAAAATTTTTATTTTAACTCTCTGGTTCTTTAGCCTATTGAATTCTAATTATGGATCTGAGTTCTACCCCTGGGGACCCATTCAGTATACAATAGTAGTTTTTATATATGAAGTTTTAGTAATTTTTTTCTGTGCAGAACTCCGGCCTCTGCAGCACTGGGTCCCAGGTTTGAATCTTGGCCAGGACACTATCTGCATGGAGTTTGCAGGTTCTCCCCGTGTTTGGGTTTACTCTGGGTACTCTGGTTTCCCCACACATTCCTAAAAACATGCAGTTAGGTTAACTGGCTTCCCCCTAAAATTGACCTTAGACTATATTAATGACATATGACTATGGTAGGGGCATTAGATTGTGAGTTCCTTTGAGGGACAGCCAGTGACGTGACTATGGACTTTGTACAGCGCTGCTTAATATGTCGGCACTATATAATTACTGTGTAATAATAATAATTTTTTATCATTAGGATAACTGTTCTTGTCTAAATAGCAGAATTTGGTGTTGTATCTGATTTACAAATCTGAACTTCAGGCACATAAATCTTCATTTACATGTATTAAAGCAGAACTAAACCCAAAAAAAAAAAAAAAAAATAACACATTGTAATTCCGCAGATCCGTCGGGAGGTTACTTCATTTGGGTCCCGCGTCTTTGGCCCGGTGCTGAGGGAACGCCAGACACCGACATTCTCTTTTCTCTTCCGGGTTCTTCTTCCTGGGTCATTCGATCTCGCTCTGTGCAGGCGCTACATCGGGTGATGTAGATTGGGAAAAACCTGCAAATCTCACAGCGCATGGATTGGCAATTTTTTCCCCTACTGATGAAGGGGTTCCTCCTGTGCATGACTGAGATTAGAGCATGCACAGAAGGAGCAGCCAAGAGCCTCCCGGGATGCTCTGCGCTCCCATTCTGTCTTGATTGGTGATGATCAAGACTTAAAGGGGAGGTGCTGCACCCTTTTTTTTAAAAAAACAAAAAAAAGGATATTGAACTTTTTTTTTACTTTAAATACAAGGGTTGTTCGCCCTTTTATGTAAAGTAAAAATTCTGAGTTTAGGTCCACTTTAATAATAACAAATATAATGCATGGTAATACCCAGACTTTCCCATCACACAGCCTGGGCAGGATGCAGAGCTGCAGGAGAAATATAAAAGTCTCTCCCAATGCAGGCTGATGCAGAAAACTACATGATGGTGCTGATACAAGACCAGTCACCATACACAAATAGAAAAAGCAGCAGTGACTGGTCTTAATGCAGGAAACCCTGCACAGATCTGGAAGAAATATACAAAGCACAATACACATTTCTCTTAAAACTATATTTGCTTATGCCGCTTTAACATCAAATCCAGCTAAACCTTTTTGTTATCTTGCATAGGTAAGGATTAGATCCACCAAATGGATGTATATTATATGTATGGATAAATAAAAAGGTTTCTAGGCAGGTGTAAGAAATATTTTCTCTTGCTTAGGCTGTGTACACACTTTTTTTTTTGTCACTGGAAAGAATCTTTCATGATTGGTTCCAATGGCAGATAAACAAATGAGCTCTGTACATACAGCGCCTATTCTATAAAGAGGGGAGTGGGGAGGACGAGCAAGCACTCTCCTCTCTTGTCTAGCATAGCGGTCATTCCTGGTCATTGTTTGTGGATAAGCCATGAGGTATCATTGAACAATGACGGGTGACCTCTGTAAATTCAGATTCTCATCGGAGAGGAGCACAACCATTCATTTTGAGTAATTATTATCTGATGTGTGTGCATGGCCTTACTGAACCGCTCAGCAGAAAAAAATGTAATGAGTAAAGAAGGCTGAAACCCCTGTTAGCTTTTTATTGCTGTCTGTTGCTGTTTGTGTCCCTGCGTCAGATCTATCCTCGCTTCCTGTTTGGTAAAACCTTTAACAGGATCTCAAGTTCAGTAAAATCTCTCCAATAGATGACAAGGCAAATCACAATGACAATAAAAACCCTGCAGGGATTCTTAAATGTCAGAGTGATCCCCTGAGCTGTGAATGTTTTCTTTTATATTGATTGTCACATTGAAACATTTGTTTTATCCTCTTTGTAACAGGTTTGGAGAAGGCAGCATGACTCGGGTGGTTCGATGGCTAAATGCACAGAAAATACCACATCACATGTCAATACTGGACATTGGAACTGGGAATGGCATGTTATTGGTAGAACTGGTAAGAGAATAATTGCTGATAATTATTATTAATGTTTCATAGTTGACATGGCCTCTGTTAAGGGTCCTACCTGGCTGCTCGTTCTTTCGTTAAAGCCATCACAGGAATCACTGACAAGGGGAGCAGTAACATAACTTCCTTGGTCATGCTTGTCATAAGATAGCGGATCACATGAACCTCTGTAGCCGAATGTGTTGTGTAATGTTTCGGCTTTGATGGAGTAATAAGCAAAGACTAGGCGACAATGTCTATAACTAAAGCTACATACACAAGTGCAATATTTGTCGTTGGAAAGCATCTTTCACGATCCTTTCCAACGACTAAGGACTGCACAATGCAGGAACGAGGGCTGTACATACAGCACCGTTCTGCTCTATGGAGAGGGGGGGAGGATAACGATGGGGCAGCACCCCGCTGCGTCCTCTCTTCCCTTCACTTGCATTACTACTGTTCGTCGTCCATTGTCCGTGGATCCACCAGGACGATCGTTTGGACGATGGACGACAAGCGCTGTACAAACGCCAGATTATCGTCCGATATCAGCACTGAGCCGATTGTCGGACAAGAACCATTGCACGTGTGTACATAGCCTTTGTTTATTGATGTATACATTTATGACAATAGTGCAGTCTTTCTTACATTAAAATATCAAATTAAAGACTATTGTTCTTCAGATTACTCTGGCCTTTGATTGAAGTCCCTACCAGAGACAAATGCTCACACACTAGAATTCATTTGATCAGGTTTTTGATCAAGTAAGTAAACAGAAACACTTAGTACACCACAGAAATACTGGAAAATCTTACAGTCTCCATGTAGATCCTATTCCTGCTTGGAAATAAACTGGAAATGCAGTGTTTTGTGTGAAGAGTGGCAATCACTTAGCCAGGTCAGAGCCTTTACTATGGAGTAAACTAATATGTTTCACTTTCTGTTTTACTAACAGGCCAAGGCTGGATACAGCAATCTTCTGGGTGTGGACTATTGTGCAGATGCCATAGCACTTGCTAGAAGTATCTGTGAAAAAGAAGACGTTTCCCAGAGTGTTAAACTGGAGGTGAAAAATATACGCACAATTATGCACACATGAAATTGTGAAATGTTTTCATACAGACTTCACCCCTTTTTTTAATAATCTTGTATTGCCAAAAGTAAAATCAGAACATGTTTTTAAATATAAAAGGTTTATGTACTGTGCTTTCAAAGAAAAGAATTATAGGGATTTTAAAGAAACTGCAAGTCTGGGTGCTACTTGATATACAAAGGATTTATTAGCAACTCTGATCTGTCCTTATATCTTTCCGACAAGACAAATAAAGGATTATGGTAAAAAAAATATACACATTATTAGAGCCCCCTGTCTCCCTTCTGCTCTAGGTACATGCTTTGGAGTGTCTATTGCAATCAACATGGAACAGACAGATGCATCAACGCCAATGGGGAGAAAAAGATTATTAATTGGTTGGTGGGTTCTAAGTTTTAGATTAGAAGTGCATCCTAATTTCTTGAGTTAGTGATATGTGGGAAAGCATTACCTGAGTTCTTTTATAAAAGAATTTTCCTCTGTCTCCTATATGCTGCTGTGGCAATGAATGAATGTCAAACTCATAAAACAGCCCATTGCTGACACAATTCCTTCATTTTCATGATAATCAAGTCCTATTGTATCCTATGATACATCAGGAAAACAGAATATAGTATACTTATCTTTTGAGTATTTTCTGGTGCTTTTCCATGACATCATACATAATTCCCACCCATGTTAGCATACATACCAGAATTCCTACACGTGCTAGGTGTCAGAAATCTACACCTAACCAGTCCTTGTTTTTTCATGTTTAACCCTTTCCTTACATGCCTTATGTGTTTTTTAGGCCACAGATTTTCTAGGCTCCTTCAGTCCTTCAGAACAGTTTGACATCTGCCTGGATAAAGGCACTTTTGATGCAGTGAGTTTGGATCCAAACAATGCAGAAGAAAAACGTAACCAGTATATAGAAACACTCTGTAGAATTTTAAAACCCAGAGGCCTTTTTATCATCACATCCTGCAACTGGACCAAAGAGGAGCTGCTTAGACGGTTTGGGGAAGGTAAACACTCATAAGAGAACTAGATATTTAAATGTGTATATTGCATGCTACTTCTACCATGAGTGGTGTACACACATAACCTATATTCAGTTTGTGCAGAGCAGAATGGTTGCTGGAATTGCCCTAATAGGATTGTAACTGTCTGTGATACATTGTTTAGTTTACAGTAGCACCAAATAATATATATCCATCTGGGCTGCGGGAGCAATCAAGAAAGCGAAGCTGTCATCAGGGTTTCCCTTTTCTCAGCCATTCAGCACTAGAGGTGAATGGGGAAAAGAGAAAGAAACCTCTAAACCGGAAAAATACACTTACCCGGAATCTGCGACATTCCCCATGGGTGCCGGATATCTGAGCTTCTACTTTCTTATATATATATATATATATATATATATATATATATATATATATATATATATATATATACACACACACACAGTATGTCTGATGCCTAATGCCTATAAGGAATTCAATCAGTCATTTTAAAATAAGGCATAGTATAAAGACCCTATCATCTGTATGTCAGAGCTGTTTCCCCTTTATTTAGTTTTTAGTAATCTTGTGCCCATTTAAATTGAACGTAGGGGCAGGAGTTAATTCAGACTCTGCAACCGCAGAGGAAGCTAGGGTTGCTGCGTATTCCGGTGACCAACGCTGAGCTGCATATGAGCAGAAGGTTAATCGCCTGTCCCTTTCCACAGTAATGCAGCGCTTGATTACAAATGTTTAAAGTGTAACTTTAAAGTAACATGGTAATATTAGTGGTTCATTTTTCTGTTTCACTTGACAGGAGATTAACTCAACATGACATTTTGCTTCTGTGTTTCATTTAATTTATTGTGCTGTGCAGATTTCCTGTCGGCTTGAATGAGTGGTCATACTTCATGGAGGGCTCTTAAAAGCAATTCATTTTCATGCAAAATGTTTTTCTGCATTTTCCACATCAGTTCCAAAAAATCTGGTGACTATAGTGTGTGAGATCAGGTCAGCGGATTCCAAGGTGCTGCAATCTCAATGTATGTGCAGTACATTGTATTCACAGAAGCACAGAGAACAGGAATCAGGTTGTTAGTGACTTCAAATGTTGTGTTTTGTTTTACAAGGTGTTCCATTCCCTGCTCATCTTTAAATCTTTAACTGAATCCACACATCCACTTACTAATAGCTTTTGATCACCTAAAATGTTCTAGAAACATTTACAATATCCCCTTCTTGTGATGTCAGTATCTTCTTGCAATACTTTAGTCTTAGATTTCTGTGGGTTTTATTTTCACCAGTAATGAATTACCCAGTTAGGTTTACAGCACCAGGACAGACGTTATGCTGAGGGCACTGGTTATGTTCCGGTAATAGTAAAACATTGATATTTTATAGATATACTTGTAAAAAATATAGGAATCAGATCTGTTTATACTTGTTTAAGTTCAGGTTTTCTTATATAATTTTTTCTTGCAGAGTTTGAAATGAAAGATGAACTACCAACACCTACCTTCAGTTTTGGAGGACAGTCAGGTCGGAGTGTCACGGCTTTGGTATTTGAGAGGAAAGACAACTCTTAACAGAACTTTTTCGTTATGAGAAAATACTCAGCCACTAAGTGGCCAGACTAAACCAGATTGGAGAGTGTGAATATGGGTCTCCGATTCAAATATATTTTCAGTAAAGTAACTTTTTACTAATTTAGTTTTATGTCTCATTCTGTGGTTGAATTATAACATTTTAGGTGAATATTACATATCTTCAAAGACACAAACATTATGACAGCATGCAGAGTTTACCATCACCTGAAATTAAAGAATTAAAATAGAGTATCTGATGTTGTCACGTAAAGTGACTCTACCATAAAAGAAGTATGGAGGCTTTAAGAGAAGGCGAATTACCTGACTGTGTCTGGGTTTTAAAGTATTTTAAATCCAAGACTTGGAATAAGCTTGCTGTACATGAATGTCAGTATTCTTTAACTCTGAACTTGCTCTCTGTGTTTGTGTAAGACAGTATTTAATTTAATGCTTCAGTATGACAGTCATAATCTAGCATTTCCAAAGGAGGTTTCAGAAATGGCAGTCTTCATTGTTCTTTAATGAAAGATCCCCTTTAATTAAATCTGTCACAGCTCCATCATATTTCAGTTGACTTACCTATAGGTCACCTAGAGGTACCTGTAAATAAACGTG
This sequence comes from Pyxicephalus adspersus, assembly GCF_032062135.1. Classification (NCBI taxonomy): domain Eukaryota; kingdom Metazoa; phylum Chordata; class Amphibia; order Anura; family Pyxicephalidae; genus Pyxicephalus; species Pyxicephalus adspersus. Next base: position 16,400,551 of record NC_092867.1, on the reverse strand, counting down.
TGTCTGGTCTGTTGAATGATACAGACAATGCTATGGGGTTTGCTGCTTACATGAGTTTTGGACAATGTAGGCCAACCTACTTACCAACATGTGTCAGTTTGTTGCTAATGACCAAAGAAGATATCTTTTCATCAGCTCGGTTGTGTAAAAGACAATTTTTCTTCCTTCAATCAACATTTTTCTACACGTAAGAGCTGATCCCTTGAACTGCAGTAGTCTAGCATGGCCGTCATTCAGCCAAGGCTACGTACACACTGGCAATAGTTGTCTTTCATGATCCTTTCCAACGACAAATGACTGCACGATGCATGAACGAGCGTTGTACATACAGCATCGTTCTGCTCTATGGAGACTGTTTTTTTCCTGCACAGTTAAAGAGCTTTCCTACTTGCCCCTTCAGTACTTCAGCTTTGCCCCTGCACCCTAAATATTCACCATGCTACTGTTTCCATTGTTAGCCTTGTTGTGCTTTCATGGCATCCTCATTTTTAGCTACTTAGGATGCCTCTTGTTGAGAGACTCCATATAAATTATTATCATCTTATGATATTAATATTTAAGTATATTTTAAATAATATATGGTGCTTCTACCATTATGGTTTCTTGTTAAGGTCAATGCTCTGTCCTATTCCAGTTGCTACAACATGGTTTACAGTCATAGTCCACTGTTTTCACCATAAGAAAACTTGCCGTAAGAGATGCCTCATTACTATCCTTGGATTCTATGTGTGTAGACATGAAAATGGCTGCAAAGGGCTGTATAACATTACAACACGGGGGTGCAACAAATGATGAAAAAAGAGAAAGCATTTTATATAGGCTTCAGGATATCTTCGATTACAGGTTGGAAAGACTGCAAAATATATTACTGGTGAATGTAAAATATATAATGCCTCTTCTACACTAAAATAAAGTAACCTGGCAGGTCCAGATCTTGCGTAGAATTTACACTGAAGTGCTCATGTGCAGCTCGGTGTATATTCGTAGTATTCCTGTTCCAGCTATATCATTTGGTCACTGGCCACAGTATACAAGGTGCTTTGTGATTCTGCATTCTGCCTGCCATAATCTACCCCTGTGTATCCAACTGTATTCCCCTACAATTTTCATCTGTTTGTGTATGGTACGTCTCGCATTGTAGATGAATTTATTGCACCAACTTAGAGCTCCCCATAGATTTATCTGTTCTCTATCCCTGTGTTCCAGTTGGCTGCACAATAATATCTATTGCCCTGCCAACCTCTCCCCTAGCCAGGTCCAACTGCTATCCCAAATTCCTTGTTACTCCCATCAGTCCATCCATATTCAGGGCCCAATGCACTTCTGTTTAAACAAGCAAGGTCACATGCCCAAAGTTCAAGTACAATGGAAATTAATCCAGGAATTATAAAAGGATTGGACATGCAACTACACTTTGCAACTCCCATCTCCTGCCTTTGGACTGATTCATCATAGGGCCGCCACCTGGACTCCAACACAACCTCGCTGCTGCCATTCTGAACTGCTATTTCACCAAGCCATCCCTGTGACTTACTCATCATATCCGACTCCTGGAACGCAACAAGCTTTTAAGCCTCACTACAACCCACATTACAGGACCTGCCCTCATGGAATTCAATTTACAAAACTGTATCATGTACTCCTATGATTCCCAGTTATCTTCTACAAGGTATCATTCACCATGTCACCCTATCATTCTCTTTGCTAGCTCTATTCCTTCTCCTTACACATTAGACCTGGTATTTTCAAAACTCTCCAACTTTACCCTCTATGTCAACTCGCCATTCCCCCTTTCTGATCACAACCTAATGACCTTCAACCTATCTAATTCTTGCCCACTTTGCCACATACAGAGAGATATCTGTGACCTTTGACCACAACCTATTCTCAAACTGCCTTGTGTCCTTCACCCCTACCCTTGCTAAAATCACATCTCCGGATAAAGCTGCCACTCAGTTCAATCACTCTCTGGCTCTGGATAAAGTTTCCCCGACCACCTTCTGCTACCCCCGTCCTGCCAACCCCCGACCCTGGCACAACAATCACACCAAACATCTACAAAAGTCTGTTCGCAAGTGGAGGAAATCTGCCCTCAGCCCTGACTTCATGATCTACAAAGCCAATCTACAAAGCTTTAACACTGAGCTCACTGTCACCAAGCAAAAAAGTATATCTCCACCGTCATTTCCTCTCAAGCTTCAAACCCAAGCAGCCTCTTCTCAACAATTGACTCCCTCCTAAACCCCACACCTTCGCCCCCCACAACATCCCTCTCTGCTCAAGTCATTGGCATCTACTTTAGAGAGAAAATTGTCCAAATCAGAAGATGATGTTTCTGCTCACCGAGCCACTCCAACCATACCCACCCCTTCCACCTGTAAATCATCACTGGCCTCCCTCAGCCCTGTTACTGTGGACGAAGTCTCTTCTCTCATCATCTCCATCTACTACCTGTCCGCTTGTCCCAATTCCCTCTGATCTACTCCGTGCCCATTCCTCCACCCTGGCTCCCGCCCTAACCGAACTATTCAACCTCTTCCTTTCTACTGGTAAATACCCCTCCGCTTTTAAACATGCCATAATTCTCCCTATCCTAAAGAAACCCTCACTAGTGTCAGCCATACCTTCTAGATATCGTCCTATTTCCCTTCTCCCATATGTCTGGCTTTCGAGCTGCCCATTCCACTTAAACAGCCCTTACTAAAGTGGCCAATGACCTCATCAGAGCTAAGTCTCATGGCAACTTTTGATCTTTCCTCTGCTTTTGACACTGTTGATCACCCCCTTCTAATACAAATCATGCGCTCCATTGGTATATGTGACACTGCTCTCTCTTGGTTTGCTTCCTATCTGTCTGACCGCTCCTTTCAGGTTCTTTCAATGGTAACTCCTCCTCACCCACTCTCCTCCCTGTTGGTGTTCCCCAAGGGTCAGTCCTTGGACCGGTCCTCTTTTCTCTGTACACCTCCTCTCTCGGTAGTCTCATATCCTCCTTTGGCTTACAGTACCATCTGTATGCTGATGACACTCAAATTTATCTGTCCACCCCTGACCTGTGTCCCTCAGTCCTGGATAAGGTCTCATGCTGCCTGTCAGCCATCTCATCATGGATGTCTGACCGATTCCTGAAACTCAACCTGGATAAAAAAGAACTCATGATCACCCCCCCTCAAATTCCAAATCTCCCCCTGACATATATCTAACTGTTAACAACACTGTTGATTGTCCCTCCTCTCAGGCATGTTGTTTTGGTGTCACCTTTGATTCTGCCCTCTCATTTACCCCCCATATTCAGAACATTTCCTGGTCCTGTCACTTTCACCTACGCAACATCTCCAAAATCTGCTCCTACCTGTTCCCTGAGACCACACAGTTCTTGTCCCACTTACTTCTCTGACCTGGTAAAAAAATACTCCCCTAGCCGCTCTCTCCGCTCCTCCAATGACCTACTAATGACTTCCTCACTCATAACCTCATCACACGCACGACTACAAGACTTTTCCAAAAGCTGCCCGACTCTCTGGAATGGTCTTCCTCGTCCTATTTGGCTTCCTCCTACTTTCTGCTCATTTAAAAGAACACATAAAACCCATCTTTTCAAACTTTTCTACCTGTCTTATTCTGTCTCTTAAAACCCTCACTACTTCCCTCCACTCCATATCCCCCCTCCTATTGTGTGCTACTTCCCCCATCTCCTAGATTGTAAGCTCCTTGGGGCAGGGTCCTCTCCTGTCACTATCTGCCTGTCATTTGCAACCCCCATTTAATGTACAGCGCTGTGTAATATGTTGGCGCTATATATATATCCAGTTTATTGATAATAATAATAATATTTTGCCATGGAAAGGAGCTGCATCACTGATGGGAGTCACCAGCACTCAATTGGAACTAGAGCTGAGCTCTCCTGTGTTTTGGGGAATAATAATTTATCATCTGGAGTTATCCACAGCCTACAACCTGGAAGTTCTGAGTTAAGAGAATTGGAAGCAGAAAAGCTTGATAAATTTCCTAAACTTGTTTATTATCAGTACAATAACAGGTGAACACAATGTAAATATGGCTACTCCCTAATCCCCATAAATTATTAAAAATTAAGGAGAAATAAAAAGATTTTTTAACATTAACACTGATTTCTCGCTTACCCACATAAAAAAAATAATAATAATTAAAAAGAGCCCACATTGTCTTCATGTAGAGTGGTCAGTTTCATGCTAGTGGGCTGAATTATAGACTACAACTCCCAGAAGGCTTAGCGCCAGATTGCGCGTGACGTCATGACAGGGCGGCGGCGCGCTGCGTTGTGGGAGGGAGCGGCTCCACCATCATGGCGGCTTCCATTTCGGGTTATACGTTTAGTTCCTTGTGTTACCACAGCGCTAACAGTAACTCGGATCACGTAAGTGCGGGGGCCAGGGGTACGTGGTCAAGGGTGGGTAGCATAGTGTGGAGGAATAGGCCGAGGTGGCTGCTGCTCTGTGACAAGGAGCAGGGGGTCAGGGTGTGGCTGTCATCATACACTGTGACCCCTCCCTGTGCCGGGTGATTTCCAGGGATTGCTGGAGGGGGCGCTCAGCATGGAAGGGGGG
>NC_092867.1:16335363-16394859 GCF_032062135.1 Pyxicephalus adspersus | reverse complement strand
GGGGGATATGGGGTGACAGTAGGTATATCTGGTGACATGTGTAGGGGATACGGGGTGACAGTAGGTAGGTCTGGTGACGTATGTGTTGGGGATACCAGGTGACAGTAGGTAGATGTGGTGACATATGTGTATAGGATACGGGGTAACGGTAGGTAGACCTGGTGACATGTGTAGGGGATACGGGGTGACAGTAGGTAGATGTGGTGTCTGTTGATGCTCTTGGAGGATGCAGGGTGACAGATCAGGTGGCCGTTCTGCTGGAGGACACGATGTGACAATTTGGAGATCTGATATTCTTTCTTAAGGAGGACACGATGTGACTGTGGGCAGATCAGATGTCCGTTCTGTAGTAAGGAACAGGGTGGATCAGCTGACCTGACATTCACTGGTTACATTCACTTCCTGTTTTCTAATTTTTTTTCAAAGCAACATAATTTTAAAAAATGAGAATGAGAAAATATTTCATATGTTTATCTATGATCTGATGTTAAAATCGTGAACAGGCTTGTACAAGAAACTTAAATTTTTTTTTTTTTATTTACGTTTCAGGATGAATGCATTAGTTTAAAGGCAGCAAAATAAATCAATACATCACTAGATAAGCCATTTTATCTGCTAAAGCATTTGTATTTCTGGAAATCTAGTTCTGAGATTTTTTTTTTTCAGGGGACCTGATGTTTCTCTATACTTATAGGTCTCTGTTACCTATAGGTCTGCCTTCACCCCCACCCAGTGAAATAAGAAGCAACACAATAATAAATTTATCTCTCTGTCACTTTGCTTTTTACTTGTATCCGCATGCTTCTTGCACTGTCACCTGACTAGCTCTTTGTGCTGCTTCTCTCTCACCTCTCTGAACTCTGCTGTACAGAAAATTTTAAAAGGCAGATAACATTGCTGGAAATTTTCCTTCATTTGGTTTGAGGTCCAGTTGATCAAGTGAAGACAAAAAAATGCATTTAAAATATACAAATTCAATGTTTACTGGCTGACAACGGGAAGAGCTTGGATGGTTCATGGGTGCAGTGTGATTTTAGAAAAGAACACATTGTAGGGTGATGGTATACTAAAGCCTGCAGTGGTCTCTCTAGCCCTTTTTGCTGGGTGCACCACACAGCACTTTTCAGCAACCAACTGGCTGTTTTTGGGGTGCTGCCACCCACCTACAGCTTCATCCCTCCCAGCTTAAAAAATTCTGAGGGGAAAAAATGGCTTGCTTACTGTCATCCCATATCTCCTCTCTTAAAGCTCAGTTCATTATTGCAGAGGCTCATTGGGGGAAAATATCGCTGTACTAGTCCAGGTTCCATCCTTCTACCTGTTGTTAACGTAAGTGTGCAATGTTCCATTGGGAGGTGGTTGTTCGGAAAGTTATGCTTTGACAATCATACTCTATTGGGAACTCTGTCTATTGTGTACCATAACAACCAGCATATACTTATCTAGATGTTGAGATACACTGTGGGGAGCATTCCCATTGGCTGGTGGCTGTCAGGTGGAACAAACCCCACCCTATAGAAAGCTGCCTACTGTGTACGTTAGCAATGGGCAGCAGGTTGGAAATGTGATTTTTAAAGCCAACATGTATTGTCCACAGAAGCCCATTATATACTAAGTTACATTTTTCTTCATTTAGGTTAAAAATAAGAAAGTAGTCCAATGTCTGATTAATTACAAAAGGCTACATCATTCCATTTCCTTGGCTCCATGATAAGCCAGCTCCCTATGTAATTGTATCTCTGCCATATTAGAATATTGTTTTCTTGAGTAATAATGACCTCCTATATTTTCTTTCCAGGAAGGTTTTTTGCTGGGAGAAGTAAGGCAAGAAGAGTCTTTCTCTATAAGTGATTCTCAGATTAGTAACACAGAACTACTGCAAGTTATAGGTGAGTCTTCAGATCTTTTTTTTCCACTGTGTTTGTCCATTTTCAACTTAATTCCAATAATTTTTTCATTTTTCAGAGATTCATAAACATGAGCCATGTACAACGTTATTCAGGTAGGTATTACAATATGTTTATTTTGTTACTGTTGGTTATTTTGTAAGATGTTCTTTGTGATGTTTATTATAAGAGAAAGCTGCACGACGCTATTAATACTGATTACAAATGTGGTAAAACCCAATTACCACCTGAAATTGAAGTTTCGAAACTTGCCCGTCTAGTATTTTGCACTCCCGCTGTCCCCTTTATATCATGAGCACAGCTATACCAACAGTTATTCCGTAGCTTTTTGTAATATTATATTAGAGTATTCCTTTATTTGAGTGTGATTAAAATTTTGTTTTTATCTCTGGCAGTTTCTATGATTACGCTGGCACTGTCAATGAGGAAAAGCTTGATCAGATTGTCAAAGACAGACGGAAAGTATGATCACTGTTGCAGTATAAAGTTATTGGAAATGTCTTTCTGATTATATGTCAGTAAATATCGACAAATAGCTTGATCTCTGACTAGTTACATGGGAGTGGTTTTGATTATCCAAAACCGAACTATAAAAAGTTCCAGGCTGCTATGCAGAAACCAGTTACACCATGGCAATGTCCAGTGTATAGCCATATACTTCTTTTGAACAGTCATGGTTGCCATTACTATGTGTAGGTCCTAACAACCAGCCTCCTTCTCCTATATCCAACGGCTCTGGGCTGTTGGCAGGCCCAGGATGTCCTCTCTTAAAATTCAGGGCTACCGGTCCTGCATTGTATATGATGAGGATGACAGTCGGTGCCTTCATCAGAGGAGGCTTTGGGGGACTGGTCACATGACACAAGGAGCCTCCAGTTACAAGGAAATTGGGCTTCTACCCCTAGACCTGAATAAGCAGTTAACCCTTTGCAGTACATGGGTGGCCTGCCTGCAGAGGGTATTTTTGTTTATTCCTTAGTTACCTTCAAACCTGAACTGCATAAAATGGTTAAATACACATTATCTCCTCTCTTAAAGCTCAGTTCATTATTGCAGAGGCTCATTGGGGGAAAATATCGCTGTACTAGTCCAGGTTCCATCCTTCTACCTGTTGTTAACGTAAGTGTGCAATGTTCCATTGGGAGGTGGTTGTTCGGAAAGTTATGCTTTGACAATCATACTCTATTGGGAACTCTGTCTATTGTGTACCATAACAACCAGCATATACTTATCTAGATGTTGAGATACACTGTGGGGAGCATTCCCATTGGCTGGTGGCTGTCAGGTGGAACAAACCCCACCCTATAGAAAGCTGCCTACTGTGTACGTTAGCAATGGGCAGCAGGTTGGAAATGTGATTTTTAAAGCCAACATGTATTGTCCACAGAAGCCCATTATATACTAAGTTACATTTTTCTTCATTTAGGTTAAAAATAAGAAAGTAGTCCAATGTCTGATTAATTACAAAAGGCTACATCATTCCATTTCCTTGGCTCCATGATAAGCCAGCTCCCTATGTAATTGTATCTCTGCCATATTAGAATATTGTTTTCTTGAGTAATAATGACCTCCTATATTTTCTTTCCAGGAAGGTTTTTTGCTGGGAGAAGTAAGGCAAGAAGAGTCTTTCTCTATAAGTGATTCTCAGATTAGTAACACAGAACTACTGCAAGTTATAGGTGAGTCTTCAGATCTTTTTTTTCCACTGTGTTTGTCCATTTTCAACTTAATTCCAATAATTTTTTCATTTTTCAGAGATTCATAAACATGAGCCATGTACAACGTTATTCAGGTAGGTATTACAATATGTTTATTTTGTTACTGTTGGTTATTTTGTAAGATGTTCTTTGTGATGTTTATTATAAGAGAAAGCTGCACGACGCTATTAATACTGATTACAAATGTGGTAAAACCCAATTACCACCTGAAATTGAAGATTCGAAACTTGCCCGTCTAGTATTTTGCACTCCCGCTGTCCCCTTTATATCATGAGCACAGCTATACCAACAGTTATTCCGTAGCTTTTTGTAATATTATATTAGAGTATTCCTTTATTTGAGTGTGATTAAAATTTTGTTTTTATTTCTGGCAGTTTCTATGATTACGCTGGCACTGTCAATGAGGAAAAGCTTGATCAGATTGTCAAAGACAGACGGAAAGTATGATCACTGTTGCAGTATAAAGTTATTGGAAATGTCTTTCTGATTATATGTCAGTAAATATCGACAAATAGCTTGATCTCTGACTAGTTACATGGGAGTGGTTTTGATTATCCAAAACCGAACTATAAAAAGTTCCAGGCTGCTATGCAGAAACCAGTTACACCATGGCAATGTCCAGTGTATAGCCATATACTTCTTTTGAACAGTCATGGTTGCCATTACTATGTGTAGGTCCTAACAACCAGCCTCCTTCTCCTATATCCAACGGCTCTGGGCTGTTGGCAGGCCCAGGATGTCCTCTCTTAAAATTCAGGGCTACCGGTCCTGCATTGTATATGATGAGGATGACAGTCGGTGCCTTCATCAGAGGAGGCTTTGGGGGACTGGTCACATGACACAAGGAGCCTCCAGTTACAAGGAAATTGGGCTTCTACCCCTAGACCTGAATAAGCAGTTAACCCTTTGCAGTACATGGGTGGCCTGCCTGCAGAGGGTATTTTTGTTTATTCCTTAGTTACCTTCAAACCTGAACTGCATAAAATGGTTAAATACACATTTATAATATATATAATACCCTATGATCATAAATAGACATATATAATCCTATCATCATGTTCTTGTCAACACACCCAACTCACTCTCAACCCTGACTCTTGCTCTACCAATCTGAGCTGTATAAAAGGTTGCAAGAGGCTGATAATTTAAATTTAGGACATTAGTTTCCTTTAATAACACATGTAGTGATTTCTCATTAAAGGAACTGCATTTATTCGTCTTTTATATTTGCAGTTCACTATGAGTTACTCACTGCAGATGTGCAGGTTATAATCTTCGAGCCATTGACTTGCTAATTGGTGAAACTGCAGGATAAGCACTTAGAAACAAAATGGGAAGCTCCTAGTACAGATAGCAAATGACTTTTAAGAAATACATTCCAGGTTTGCTGGATCACCCAGCTTCACTGATGAAAGTGTATCCTCTCCAGCCTTGGAGAGCTTTAATGAATCAGATGCAATATGAGACTACTCGGTAGTGAACAATAATGCACTTACCGTAGGTATACTACAGCTGCAGTTTAACCTATATTTTATCTGTGAAGCAGCTTTTACTTTTGCTAGACCTCTGATTCCATCAAGGTGCTCCAGTAATTAAAACAGAAGTGGACAAGGTATGCTGATTAAACTGCTGGTAGGCTCCATTGAGGCTACAAGAATACGTATGTCCTAATCTACTGCATCTAAGCAGCAATAATAGTCTAAAAGGACTTTTTCTTGTTTTGAGTGTCTTGTTTTCTTGTTTTGTCATATGAAAGTGTTGGAATGGATCCCTGCTGAACTTTAGGTCAAGATTAAGTACTACGTTCTAAACTTTGGCCTTTTTGCTTTTTCCACTGAGAATAAATATTAATACACTGTGACTCATTGTAAAGGATTAATTATCCCCATCCCATGTTTTGGGTAGAACGTGATTGGCTGGTACAAGTTTCGAAGAAACACACAGCAGCAGATGTCGTACAGAGAACAGATTTTGCACAAACAACTAACTCGTATCCTCGGAGTTCCTGACCTCGTCTTCCTTCTCATCGGCTTTATCTCAACTGCCAACACTTCCACTCATGCCTTGGAATATGTGCTTTTCAGACCTAATCGCAGGTAAATTGAATAGACTATTGGCCAGTTTCTGGGTGTTTTAATGTTAAATGATTATGGTCGGTGTTCATTACAGAAGCTGACCAGAAGGTGTCTCCACTACTGGGAGGAACAAGTGCATTCTTTACTGCAATGTGTTTCCAATCTCTTATATACCACTCTAGAACAATGGTCGCCAACCTTTTTGGACCCACAGACTTTTAAATTTACCGGCTTCGGACTGCACATGCACGGGGGAGCTGGGTGTCGCTCAAAGGGGAAGAAACTTCCCTATAGTTACGTCATGATGCTAGAATCTGCCCACTCTCCTATCGCAGGTCTGAGCCTGCGATGGGTCTATTGTACAATTATCACCCAAATACAACAAGCACTCCCCCAGAGCAGTGTACTGTGTGGCAATGCACCATTGTTTGGTGCTGTGCTTTTTAAAAATGCAGTGTGCACAAAGTGTACAAGTGTAATCCTAAAATACCCTTTTACTAATCTACCTAGGCCAACCAAATTTGGAGTGGCTGCTCTCTAGAAGGCTTATAGAAATAAACATTTCACAAATATGTATCAAAATCTTTACAGTTTAATGATATCCTAATGCAAGAACATAAATGTAATATATCGCAATTTACCAGTCTTTAAATGTGTTGACCATATAATTTGAACTATCCACCTTCTTAGCTACCTTCTGTAAACTACAGAACATCTTTCCCGTTTTCCTAATGGAGAGGTAGAGATGTTTGTAGTCCAGATTACAAGAGCAGCAAGGGTGAAAACAATGCTCCTCCATAAGCAATACGGTGTGGTAAGTGAGTAATTGAGTGTCATCACCCAAGGACAAGAAAGGGTGTTTACGGCAGGATCACTTGCAGAAAACAGAATGGAAAAAAATGCAGCAATCGCATATAATACTTGATTAGGAGAGGTCGAATTACTCTTGTGACGCTCTGTAAAAACACAGTACTTTATGTCAATACATAAATATAATCCACATCTTCATATGTATCTACGCGTTTCAGAGATGCCTTCTCTGCTTCTTCAGGAGTGAACAGGAATACTGTATAAAATAATAGCTACATCCGTACACAAAGGGTGGGAATTTTTTTGCTGCAAAGGGAAAATGACTGTAATAGTGAAAAAACAACATTTATTTGGAAACTAAGCTGGAAAGAGGAGAGAAATTGATTAATTAAGACCTATCAATGTGATTCTCTGGATATAGCATATAAAGGTATTGAGCATTTATAACTTGGAAGTCTGTAAATATTTCAAGCAAAGTAAGAAAAGGCTAAAAGAACATGTATGGTCCAATGGGGAAGTATCCTTTCCAAATGCTCCAGGAATCCTTACCTTTTGTGGTGAATCTGAATGGATAGAGCAGACGCAAAGATCTAAAATATGAATACCCTCCTGTTCACTCCTGAAGTGGCAGAGAAGGCATCTGTGAAACGTATTGAGTACATCTGAACATGTGGATTATATTTATGTATTGCCATAAAGTACTGTGTTTTTTTTTAAATAAAAATGTATTTTAATAAGAATTATTGACTAGTATAGTGGAAATTTATGGCCTGAAAAGATGTTTTTGGAGATAGGTCTTTATGATTACAGCAACCACATCTTAGGGCAAAATGCACTTTTTTTCTTAAATGTGTGGAATTTTAAGGGATAGAAGAAAAATATGCAGACTATCCAATTATTATTATTATTATTATTACACAGTATTTATATAGCACCGACATATTACGCAGCGCTGTACTAAGTCCATGGTCCATGTCACTAGCTGTCCTTCAAAGGGGCTTACAATCTAATGTCCCTACCATAGTCATATGTCATTATTACAATCTAAGGTAAATTTTGCTTGTAAGTAAAGTTAAGCTAGTAACCTAACTACATGTTTTTAAATTGTGGGAGGAAACCAGAATACCCAGAGGGGACCCACGCAAACACAGGGAGAACCTGATTCTTCAAATTTTCATTGTAATTAACGGGTGTTGCCTGGAAGTGAAAAATTATACATTTATTTTTTTTATTGTTTACTGTGGTATAAGTAAAGAAAATGTTTTAAAAAAGTAGCTTGATTATAAAGTAGAAATTGCTGAAAGTGCTAAAAATATTTTAGTTAGGCCTTGTGCAGAACACATGACAAGTAGAGCTGTGTCCAGGCTGGAGACATTCAATATTTTTATCTTCTTAACACATGATAAAGGAGCTTTAAAAAAAGCCACCACCAACCTCTGTTGCTGCAGACAGTGATGCAATTAATCCTCAAATTTGGGAGAAGAATGTCCACCAAGTTATTCTCTCCGCATCTCAGCTTGCTCTGCTCCCCTCTTTCCCGCAGTGACACTTCTGAGCTGTCTTCTCCCCAAAATATTGTCAGCAATTTAGCTTTTCGTGCTGCAAGAGTTCATTCTGGGCTTTCATTAGAGATTATAAGGCTGCCAAGTCAATGACGTGGTTAACCATACTTCAGGTCTTGTGATGTTTGTTAATTAATTGTGTGTGGTCCGCTGGTCAAGGGATGGCTTGGGATAAAGCCTATGTACTTGTTAAGGATATGTGAATATTCAAATGTCTTTAACCTAGTCAGTGTTCTTATTAATGAATGCCATTTTTTAATTTCCACTTTAAATTCCTCTCTCTGAGTGCTCCTGTTAGCTGTAAGTCCTGTCCAAGAGTTCCACTTAAAAAATTTGGTATCGGGCAAGGCTTTATTGCAAAAGACAAGCAATATCCCTCCTGCAAAATTCTCTGGGCTGTGCATATGCAGCTTAGTGTTGGTTGCAGGGATACTTGGCACATCCTAGCTTCCCCTGCAGCTGCCAGGAATGAATAAACCAACGTGAAATAAAATGGTTTGAAACTGCAGAATTGCTTGCTTGGTGCAGGTGGGAACTTTTGAGATACCCGTTTTTCCTGGTTCACACTCTTTCAGTTCCAAGCATCAGCTTAGTTTTAACCTTTGCAATAAAATAACACTGATATATCTGTATGTATCTGATACTAAAGATTCTATAATCTGAATCAGCAAAAGTCTGCATTCTAGATAGCATAATGTCCTGTTATCTGTGGTCCAAGATATTGCATCTTTAATATTATGGAAGTACTTTATCACGGCCCATTATAAAGCACTTTGAAGCCGACAGAAAAGGCCAACCTTCATTACTTTAGTTATGGCTTATGTTGTGCTTCTGATAAATTGCCAAGGTGTATTTGGCAGCTTTCCAACCTTAAAAGGGAACTAAACTGAAAAGTGCCTAAAAAAATACACTTACCTTCAATCTCGCAGGGCAGTCCAATCCATCCAGAGGTGTCTTGCATCGGGTCCCTCGTCGTCCCAGAGCCGGGGCTTCGGGAGCGACCGTCTTCTCCTCTTCCTGTTTCATCTTCCTACGTTACCCGACTCAAGGGTGTTGCACTTAAAAAAAAATAAATAAATAAAAACAAACAACAGAATTTTTACTTACCAAAAAAGGGCTGTCTACCCTTTTATGTAAAGTGAAATTTCTGAGTTTCAGTACGCTTTAAATAAACACAGACAAGGGAATCAGTGTAGAATTCCTTAAAAATGGGTCAAATAAATGCTTCAATATCATACATTGTTTTCTAGTTCTTTCTGAAAATGAATTTTTCTCTTTGTTTCCAGGTATAATCAGAGAGTGTCTCTCACAATTCCAAACCTGGGCACAACCAGTCAGCAGGAATATAAAGTGACATCAGTGCCAAACACATCTCAGAACTATGCCAAAGTAATCAAAGAACACGGGTCAGTATTATCATTATGTTTACCAGTAAATGTTTATTATATTATGAGGTGTGCCATTGCTGACCGCTAAAAATGCAATCAATGCATTAATAAAGTCTTTATTTGGCTGATTTTTATGGGTCATTGAAATATAGTAGTATTACAGTAGTAATAAAGTAGTAGAAAAATAGTATTAAAGCAAGAGGATTAATATGATCAGCAGTTTACTAGCATTTTTTAAAAGAGGTCATCAGTGGAAACCGACATGTTTTCTTTATAAACAGGTTTACTATAGGGGAGATTGGGCAAGTATGTACAGAAGGTAAAAATGTCACATGCTTCATATGTATGCTGAACTTTGTGCTTTTATTCTACTGTAATACGGTGTTTCTCAACCAGTTCTATAGAACACTAGAGTTCTTCCAGAGGTTGCTAGGGGTTCCTTGAGCGGGGAGCAGTTTGTGCTTCTCATGCTTTTTTTTTAAAAGACACAAATTATGTTTTTGGTTGTCTGTGACATTCTTTTCATTGTTAAAACAATATAAGAGGCACCCTATTTAATGTACAGCGCTGCGTAATAGGTTAGCGCTATATAAATGCTGTTTAATTCACCACCATAATATTTGTACTGTGAGCTGTAGATGTAGTAATTATAGCAGGGGTTCCCTACGGTCTGGAAAATATTCCTGGTAGAAAGGTTGAGAAGGGCTGTAAATAAAGAATAGCCAGAAAATTGGCCGTAGCAAAGCTTCGCCAGGCTACAACCTATTTAGGAGTTTATCCAACATTTTGGATTTGCAGAGAAGGGAAGCTTTATGTCAATAACCTTTGACTACTTTGTAGAATAGTTAGGAAGAGTGAGTATATGTGAAATGTAATACATTACTTATTGTAATATGTAACGTATATATATGCCAGAAAGGATAACTGTATTAAAAGTTTAGGATGGAATATGTGGCAATTAACCTGGCTTTCTGTATTTTATTTTTATTTTTTATCAGCAGTTACATATTAAGCCATGCTGATAAAATAGGATTAGTGATTTTATTAATCAGTGAAACAATCTGTAACAAGCACAAGGAGGCCTAAAAATAGCATACAGCAGTTCAGTTATATATAGTTGGTGTAGTTTATGTGTAAATGGACCTTCCACTAAGTGTATGTATAAATTCCTGACATGTCACAATATACAGCACTAGTATATGTTCCCAGGTGACTTTGCCTAGGCTGAGATGATGTCCTCATTCTGCTACAGATAGTTCAAAGTTATTTCACCTCATCTTTCCAGTGATCAAACTGCAACACTGTAATAAGATTAATGCGGATTAAACCCCACTATATTTGCCTGTCCTTGTACCGTCACAGAGCACCGCCATCTACTTCCATCTTTATTTCTTTCTTGTGATCTTTGGCCATATTGATTGTCCAGGCTGAGTTGAGGTTACTCAGGAGTTCATTCAGTCCCCGCAAGCACAGGGGAACCCAGAATTGCTGGGTATCTTAACACACAAAGCCAAGCTGCAGCTTTTTTGACAGTTGTACAGGATGATCGAACAGGTAGGACAGATTACTGCAGAAGGGACTTTGTCTGTTCCGTTTTGCAAAAACGACCTGCCTGAGCAAGCATTATTAAAAGTAAAACCTTAGATCCACTTTAAGGCAATAGCAGGGGCTGATCTGTTTAAAAATTTGTAAACACATTGAAGACCTGGATAGGTGCCAAGATTTACATGACTGTGTTATGTCTGAGTCAGCATTTTAGTCCATAAAGTAGATGCTAATTCTGGACATTGCCTGAACAAAACTGGTGCTGTCCTTCTGAAAAGAAAAACAGATGGCAATATCAGTAAGAGTGCTGCAATAAATACCTGTAAGTGTGGCACTAAGCTAATATATCGATTGCTAGGTACAATTTAAATGGCTGTTTTACCTTTCCACAATTGTGATCACATGACCAACACGCCTTGGGGCATTTAGTAAACTTGGGGGTGCTCTTTATTGAGGATTCTACAGAAGAACGATTTTGTTGGAAAGCTCGTGTTTTTAAATTCCAGGCTTTTGCAGCATTGCTATATAAAAACAATCATGATCTGTATATATTAGTTCAAACTTTATTTTTAAAAGTAACTGTAATTTTATATTCTATTTGTTTTAGTACCAACTTTTTTGATAAAGATGGTGTGATGAAGGACATCCGATTAATTTATCAGGTTTATAACGCTTTGCAGGAGAAGGTGCAGGTAAGCAGCTCTCATTCTGGTGTTAGTTTTGTACTATGAAATGTATGTATCGGTCACTTATTGCTTCCCTTGTCTTGTCTCTGGTCAGGCTGTGTGTGAGGAGGTGGAGAAAAGTGAGAGGATTGTTGAATCCCATCAGCTGGAAGTTAATGAGCTGCGAGCACAAATTGCCAAGAGGAAAGCAGAAAAGCTGCGTAAAGAAAGTAAGTCCAAGGAAACAACTTTGAGGGCCATTGCTTCTCCTCCAAGCAGAGATGGTGCAGAGGCATTGGACGCTCTGCAACCTGTAGAGGGCACCATTCTATAGCAGGGTATCTAGACAAGGAGCGGCAGAGAACCACAGAGATCTTTTTGCTGGCTAGAGCAAAAAGAGCTCTCTGGTTGCAAAGAGACGGGCTGCATACATACTACAGAGAACCATCAACATGGTGTACAATGGGGATCATTGAATGACGACTGGGAACGTCGGCTATGCGTGACAATGGAGGAGAGCACAGCGGGGTACTAGTCGGCTCCCCTGTCCATAAAACGTCATTAATTCATCCGTCACTGAAAACAGTCTTTCTAAATTGCGATTCTTGTACATAGCCTTAGGTGACTTTGAAAGGTCATGACTGGGTTTTCCTCAAATCGCACAGCTTTCAGAACTAAGTCTCCCACCTTTTTGTTTTCTTACACAGAGCTGTCATTCAGATTTGTGGGACTTCCTCATTGTTAGAAGTTTACACAATGAAGACTGCATTTGTTACACACATGACCTTGCTATAAAAATGCACAGTGCTGTCATGAGCAACATTCTTGGAATATGTGCCGCTTTTTATGCGCCTCATAGACTCCTTGGAATGATTTACAGTTTTGAACCCAGAATTGTTTTTGTATTGTGGCCCAGCTCATCAGCAACCTCCCTAAAACAGCCAGGTGGTCACCGATAAGTGCCGGGTGGTGTGCCCAGCTAAAAGGGGCTGTGGAGAACAAGAGTAGCGACTGGTAATAACTAATGAAAATGAATATTTTACTAATCTTTGAACAATACAATGCAATTGGCTACAATGAGTTACTGCAATACTGGTAGTTTGTAAGCTTTGATCGTCTCAGCCATCATTTTATCAATGAACATTCAATATTTTACAGAACACAGTATAAGCTTTATAGCTTCTGAAGCATGACATCTGTAAGATTCAGAATTAAGAGAAACTCCTTGTGTTCTTCATTGATTTTTCAAGTTATAAAGGACTATAAATTAATATTCTTATTAGTAAACTTGATTTATATAGCGCCAACATAATACGCAGTGCTGTACATTAAAAGGGGTTGAAAATGACAGACAAACAATGACACAGGAGGAGGAGAGGACCCTACCCCGAAGAGCTTACAATCTAGGAAGTGGGGGTAGTCTCACACAACTGAATTGGGAGATATGTAGTGATGGTAAGTAGTGAGGGTTTAAGGGACAGAAGAAGATGGGTAGGCAAGTTTAAAAAAAATAAGGGCTCTTTTAAATGAGCAGAAAATAGGAGCAAGCCGAATAGGATGAGGAAGACCATTCCACAGAGTCGGGCGGCTCTAGAAAGCCGGTGTGTGTGATGAGGTTATGAGTGAGGAAGTCATTAGTAGGTCATCAGAGGAGCGAAGAGAGCGGCTGGGGGAGTATTTTTCTATCAAGTCAGAAATGTAAGTGGGACAAGAACTGTGGAGGGATTTGAAGGCAAAGCACAGGAACTTGAATTTGATTCTCAGGTGAAATAAAAAAAAAATATTGATTTGATGTAAACCTGATGATTTTGATGTCATTAACCTGTCTAAAAAGGATTTCTTGAACCTAAAGCACTATATACATCTAAATGTTCAGATAAAACAACCCCACTGTATTTGTATTAGAGAACATATTTGTGAAACAATTGACTGAACACATTCACCAATTACTGCAGCATAGGCACTGAACAACTGTATCAGCCCTCCCAGCTTTAGAAATGAAAAATGAATTGGTAGTAGGATATATTTAGTAATCTAAATGGCTTGGCCATTAGAAACCACAGAGAATTTGGAGTCACATGTTGATGTCTTTACAAATGTAAGCCAGGGGCAGCCAAGGAACAAGTATTTATAGAAGCAGAAGCAACAGCAGTCCTCACCTTTGTCTCTGTAAAGCAGTGTTACTTAACCAGAGTTCTGACGCCAAATACTTATCCATCCACATTTTTTGTTAATGAGTTATGTGCTGCTCAAAAAGTGTACCATAGCCTAGACCGGGGATTTCTAAAATGGTTTCTATATAACTCCAAGATTCCTCATGAGGTCGCTGGGGTTTCCTTGAACAATTTTATGTCTCTCAAATCAGTTTGTGACACTAAGAATCTTTTTGGCTATCTGTAATGGTGACATTCTTCCCATTGGCCAGCAATGTAAGAGGCATTCTTCCCACTGAACACCACATGTACTGTGAGCTGTGTATATAGGAATTATAACAGGAGTTCACTGAAGACCTGCAAAGCTGCTATAGAGGTTTTCTTTAAACCTGTTGTCTGCAAAAAATGAACCCCT
This sequence comes from Pyxicephalus adspersus, assembly GCF_032062135.1. Classification (NCBI taxonomy): domain Eukaryota; kingdom Metazoa; phylum Chordata; class Amphibia; order Anura; family Pyxicephalidae; genus Pyxicephalus; species Pyxicephalus adspersus. The sequence continues at coordinate 16,380,621 of NC_092867.1, read as the reverse complement.
GGCAGAAGGGAAAAAAAAATCTTGTTAATACTCAAAAATTATGAAGTGTATTAAAAAAGCAACCAGTGCCTGAATATGACTTTGCATTACAGTTTTGTTGAGACAAGCTTATTCTCTCACTGTTCCTTCAATGTGTCTGTCATGTGTATTTCAGCTTTTACAATTCAAACCTTTGAATTAACTAAAATTCTTCCCATTTGTCTTTTGTTCAATTTATTTGTGAGTGGCCAAGTTATCATTCATCAAAACTGCATTTAAAAGATGTGTGCTACATTATTTCAGTATTTCAGCGCTGCCTAAACATTTGATATGTCATCTCTTTTATTTTCAGACCTGCGTCAGTCCATGTTAATCCAGACAGAAGTGCCTGCAGAAAGCATGATAATATTTCCTTCCGGGGACAATGAAGGTGCCACATCTCGACCACAGGACCTCCTTCCACCACCTTACTCAGAAGATCGCATCAATGCGGACGACGGTGTGGATAGCCCACCCGACATGCCAAGGCCGCAAGCCGTGGGCTCGGCTTGCCGCCTCCTTCAGGAGCTCAAAGACAACAATAAAGTTGCCTCTAAGACATCCGTGAATGAAGACACAGACACCTCACAGAGCGATCATAAAAAGTTGCGGCACCGCTCGGATTCCCCCGACAGCGAGATGGCGGAGGAGCAGACGTACCACGGCAGCACGCAGCCGGACGGAGAGCTGGCGCAGCAATGACTGTCGCCCCTTGTGCCCCGAGACCAATAAATAGGGATTCTGGCAATGTAACGTGGAATGTAAGCGATGTGAAGCTGTCAGCGATTTGGGAGTTTCCCAGCCGCCTATGTGTGGGCTTTTAATTCCCATCGGCTTCCTGTACTCACTGATTTCTGCAACAACAGGTTTTTTTTTGTGGAGCTGAAAGTACACTGAGCTGCCTGTCATTATATCTAATGTATATTTCGAGCCAGTACTGGAGACAATATGTAAATTAAAGGGATGACTAGGTAAAAAAGGGAAGGCGGGGGATGTAATTTACAGCCTACCTTGTTTTTTCCCCTTCCCATTCAAGATCGTTTAACCCTTCTACTGCCAGAAGCATTTACATTGCAGACAGGGGGCTTATATATCATGGGAAGGGGGACAAAAAGCATGAACATTCTAACACCAACGCTTTCCTGCTCTATATCGGGATCCATGTAGCCACCGTTGCTCGTTCTGCAGTCACTGATCCATGCTTCTTTTAAACTATACGATTGTTTTACTAAATTGTGCATATTCTCTTAGCCTTTTCTCTTAGGTGTGGGAATTTGTATGTTCAATTTTATAGCCATTGGTTGAGTAATTGTTATATATAAAAAGTTTCACTGCTTACTAACTTCACATGGAACACCTCACATGACACGCGACACTTCCTTAGACGTCTTACAACTTTCTCACGTTTAGCTACTGCCCGAGCAGTGGAAACCAAAGCGTCCACTTTTTGCATATGCTGTGCAGTAAGGATAGCAGGATGTGATGATGCTGGAAACCTTTTTTGGGGGGTTTGCCCCTAAAAAACAGATCCTGCTTAAGCTTTTGGGATGCTCCACATGCCGCCCCGGGTGAGGAGATCACATAGTTCTGTTTATCAGTATAAATACAACAATGGATCCGGCAATAAGCTGTCTGCCGCATCACTCGACATCCAGTTTCTAGTTCACCGTAAACATTGTAATCCATCCTGCAGCTTCCTCCTCCTTCAGGAATGTGACAGTGAGTACAGCGGGTTCAAATGTTTTACAATTAGTTGCACTTTTTAAATGAATTGACTGAAAATTCATTATCCTTGTAAACCCAAGAAGAAGGAAAACAACTTTGCAGCAACGCAAATAAGAGGAAAAAATACAGACTTTGTTCTTTTTGTCATTGGCACATCCCAGCCAGATGTAAAAAAAAAAAAATAAAAGTTACGTTTACTGCCGATTAAATTTGCCAGGACGATGGTATCAAAAAGCCTGTGTTATCCATGGACCGGTGCAAACGTTTTCAGCCTTAAGACTGGTACAAATCAAACATAATAAATGTGCTTTAGTTTATTGAACTTGGTCCTAGACTATGTGCCTGATTGGTGTTTTCTTCTAAAATGAGTGATTGATGTTCATAGAACCTGGAAAAGAAATGGTTGGGGGGTAGGAGGTCACCTTTGCCAGGCGGTCAGCTTCTTGCTGTTTTTTAATAACATGAAAATAGAAATCCGTGAGTAGTTAGGTAACATATTCTTCTTTTCCTGCACAACAGACCCAAAGAACTTATAAGTGATCATTTCTAATTTACAATATGTCAGAGTTATTTTTTGCAATTCTCTCAAGTGGCATAAAAAAAAAGAAAATTCTAATTTTAATATTGGATCCCCATTTGCATGCCATTTAGTGGTTTCCCCATGCTGAAACTAATGTTGATCACTGTTTGCATTGTGATGTCACTGATCACAAATGTAATCATTGACTAATTAAACAGTAGATGGTTAATCTACTCGTAAATGTGCTTACTATTAAAAAATGTGGATAATGACCCATGTGCTGAGTGCCTACACCTGTGTTTCCCAACCAGAGTTCTATGTAACCCCAGGGTTCTTCATGAGGCTGCTGGGGGTTTCTTCTCTGGTCAGTTTAAGTGACACCAATGATCATTTTGACTATCTGTAAGGGTGACATTCTTCCGTCTGGACAGCAACATAAGAAGAATTCTTCCCACTGACCACCGCACTAATATACAGGGAGCTGCGGATATTATAGCCGGGCTTCCCTAACAAGTTAGGGTTGAGAAAAGCTGAGGAGAAAGGGGAAACTAAAGATTTCCTATATCTCACAGGTATAAATAATTACCACGGGTGCAGGTAGGGAGGGCATTTCTAAGACACTACTTTACACCCTATAGGAAAAAGTCTCTGAGTTACATTGCCATCCAAGATATTTACCAACAAGCATGGAGATACCTGACCTGATAACTTGGCTATAGGGAGATTTCGAAGTGTATGGGGGGGTATTGTGTTGGGGCAAATACTTAAGAACTTGGTCATGATGGGGTATCATTTTATTTGTAGTTGGTCTTGTAGAGAACAGGGTGAAGGTGGAAACCTTTAACTAGTACAGCAATAGAAAAAAAGAGCAGAAGAATCGGGATCAGCAAAGAAGAAGTCCGATCCATGTGTGTACTAGTCAGGGTGTATTTAGTATTTTGGGTGTTTTAGCTTTCATTCACATTTTATACATGACCAAAGACTGCAAACATGGACAACATGGCAGACAAAGCTTGCTTTTCATGTTCCTTTTCTCTGATATAAAGCACAGATTCACACGTACCTCTTCAATGTGCCATTTCATTCTGATCCCCATGGCTGACACCTTGCCATCCACATGGGCCCTCACCGGGCAGTTCCAGCGCCAAGACAACCAACATCTGCATGATTGGCAGCAGGGAGCAGTGTTAGCAGCGTTCACTGCAGCCCCCATTCATTCCGTATGGGGCTGTTGCAGGGAGATGTGGAGTCTCCCCCAAGCAGCATTTCCTGGCATGAGGAAGCTGTACGCGCCACAACTTCACTGCCAGCCCAAACTAAGGAATGGTGACTACAGCTTTGTTGGCGCTATATAAATCCTGTTTAATAATAAATATACTGTCCATCATCTGTCCATCCAGTAAAACTTGCTGAATGCTGCAAGCCCTGTCAGGTACTGAAGAAGATCTCATATTTCTTTGCTGTAGGCTAAAAACACTTACAGGTCTTGTTTCCATTCCCTCACTGTGACCAGACAAGTAAAGGCATCTTTGCATCTCCATTCCACAGTAAGAGCTCTGCTGTATAGCGGACAGCAAGAGATTGATATCAAGTAAAAATTAGGTAGTTACACTGCTTTCATTAAATATTAACTACATTGAATAATGTATTAATGAATATTGAGCTTTAAAAATGTTTCGCTTTTGCTGGTGCCTGGAATGTAGCTTTAATGACATGAAAAAATCTAAGGGGTCCACATTGTACCTAAAACCCAAAAGAAATATTAACTTGTGTTTATGTAGCTCTGACATATCACTGTCTGTATTCGTCTGTCATTTGCAACCCCTATTTAATGTACAGCGCTGCTTAATATGTTGGTGCTATATAAATTCTGTTTAATAATAATAATAATAATAATAATATTTAAATTTTTATTATCTTTACAAAGTCTTAGTCATTTCAATATTTGTTCCTCAATTCAGTGTCCTTGCCATAGTCGTATGTCATTATTGCAGTCTAAGGCCAATGATTGGGGGAAGACTGTAATGTAACCTGATGGGATGTGGGAGGGAACCAGAGTGCCCCGAGGACACCAAAACAAACATGGGGAGAACATACACACTCCATGCAGATGTCCTGGCTGTGATTCAAGCTTAGAACCCAGCGCTGCAATAACAAGATAAGTCATTGAGCCACTGTGACGTCCCAATCTTTTACCTAATGATTTGTAATGCTTTTGGCTTTTTTTTTTACTAATTGTTTTCCAGGCTTAGGGTGCAGCCAGGGCTTCCCTACAGCAGACACATAAACTCGGCATTATTGGAGTAGCGCTTCCACCATGAGACACTATTATTGCTTCCTCCTCCTATCGGAACACAAACCACACAGCCTAATATTGGTTCTCCTATTCTGTCTGTTGATTACATGAGGCTTGGAATAGGACAAGTTTAGGTACCTATCATTGGATTTATGGTGTATTGCTATATTAACGATTGCTTGAGGTGCCTTCATTTGTGCTTTCCTATGAAATGCCTGGAGTAGAGCAGCTTTGTTTATGTATATTAAAAATTCTTATTTCTGTCATGTTTATTACATTTTAAACATTTTACATTTGATTTGCATAGTAATAAGCATGCAAAATATAGTTTTGTGTACAAAATGTTAAATCACCAGGAAGTAGCAGTGACTGTGAAGCCGAGTATATGATAATTCCAGTAGCCAGGCCTGTCTGTGCTTCCAATGTCTCCTTCAGTACTTCTAGGGACTGCAGGGAGAAACAATAAACACAAGCTGTGCCGGTCCCACGAGTACTACTTCCTGTCTGTACTTAATTCATAGGGCAGCATCCACATTTTCAAATTGCTTATTTCTCCAGCATTCTCCTGGTGAAACCAAATTGCTCACCATTTTAAAGCAAAACTAAACCCTGAGGCTTCTTGTCTTGTTCTCTTCTGCATTCCAACTTTTAGCCATCCTTCTTGGCCGGGCAGGGACGAACTCTCTGCAGGAGTTCATTGGGCCCCCGGAGCCGCAAATTGAAGCAGGGATTGCCGGGCAGGTCAGTGAATTTTGACAGATGGGTGGCTATCTCATAGGTGAGAAAACAAAAAAAAAAACGCATTGGCATCAGGCAAGTTCTTATTGCAAAAAAGGATAGGTGATGTTCCTTCTGCAATAAAGACTTGCCTGAGGCCAAATTGATTTGTTTTCAAAGTGTACCACTGCACTATTTATGCAAAGAATAGCTTTCCTCTGCTGCAGTTCATTAAAGCCTGAATGTCTCCTCCCCACCTCTACCCCATGGCTGGACAATGAAAGGAAAAACAGAGATCAACTCATCCCTCCCCCAGTCATTTCCATTGTATAATGACTGTAAAAGGCCAATACCATGCCAAATTCAGGTGCCAAGCCTTACCTGGAATAAAAATAATTAAAGCATGTAATAATGAATACATAGATGGGTGATGTATGTCTTTCATATCTTTCTATACTTTGGCCTTAAAAAAATGTGTTGGTTTATACGTGCATACTATTCATTGACTTGTTTATTTCGTTATTTAGCTTGTGAGCTTGAATGTGCACAGTTCCTGGAATCAAGCATCTGTATTTGGGTGTTCTAGTTATTATTGCCCAGGCTGTGACACTCGCAGCCCTTTATGTAACGGTCATACCGGTCTGTGTATATCTATTTTGGGCTCCAGAGGTCAAAGATATTAGCAGACATTCTCAGGACAGAAAGTGTTAACGGCTGGTTATATTTTGAGACATCCTTGGCACCCTTGCCAATGTGATTGTGGGTTTGCACTGGTTTACGCTATGGTAGCTGAATTCCAGTGGATAAGTCCATCCCATCTCACTTCTATTGCCGGTTCAGGAATGTTTTACTTGTATAATACGGTTGCATAGGATATTCTTGGTTACATATAGTTATGATTCCCATGCAGTGTTTCCTGCATTCACATAACATTCTGTGTTATGTAAATAGTTATTTTGTTTTTTTTTTATCCTGAGTCTTGAAGGAGGACTTATTGATGCTGCATATAGAAAATGCTCATGTGTTAAAGTTTTCATGTGCACAGAAAGCATGAAAGGGAAAAATAAGGTAATGTAGAAAAGTAAGACACCGCCTATGTCTAAATACAAGCACCTTCATGATCAATCGTTACAGCTTAATTCCTGATTTTAAACCGCAGAACAAGTTGTAGTAGTTAGGTGTCCACTGTTCCTGCCTCATAGAAGGCTATCCGTTTTATAGGTAGGCATAGCCCGGCTACCCCTGATAACCGGATTATATTGATAGTGTCACCAGAGGGCAGGTTCTAGGAACAGGAAGATCTGTTTTACAGACACTGCCATGGCTGGAAAAGTTGGCCTGAGATAAAAAGCAGCTGCAGGATGCCTATTGTATGTACTATATCATTCACAACTGACTTCTCACATGCAAATGTCTGTGTAGGTAAATAATACGCTACTGCAAAACATGTGTAAAGCAGCTTCATCTCTGAGCTGTAACCCTTAAGAGTGCACGCACATAATCAACAATAATATGACTAGCATCTGTATAACTCGTAGACATAGTCAGCATTAATAGACGTTCATTCGTGCACACCTATAATAGTGTTTTTTATTTGGGCTCTGCGCACCTCAGGCATCCATGCTTTGGGTGTGAGTGGAATGGCTGTTATATTGGTATATTATACTTTGTAGGCAGAAAGTTGGCAGCCTTGCCATGGGAAGCTTTAGCACTTCCTACATAATATGCAGTAACAGTCATCTTTTGTTTTCCGTGACATAGCTGTCTGAATTTATTAGGCATCTAATATTCTGATGTAGCCAGTTATTTGTGTTTTAGACAGTGCTGCATATTGCTTGCCTTCTTTTATTTAAATTATTCAGTGCCGGGAGACATCTTGTTCATTTTACATACTAATCACGTGGTAACAAAAATATGTATATCGGTGGCCAAGTGATTCATTAGTACTCAATTTGTTTAAAGTTTGTCTAGATTAATTATTTTTACGCACCCATCGGTCTGTGTAAGGCTGGACGCACAAATCCAAATCGGATTAAAGTCTGTTCAGGTTAAGTTGCATAGCTAATGCATCGTGAAAAGCAGTAGACTTTCATTGCATGTCATTTATTATGTCTAGTTGACATTTCTCAAATAGGTTGAGATTGCCTGGGGTTCCTTGTGCAATTTGTGCTTTCCACAAGGACATATTTCCCACTGACCAGTAATGTAAGAGACATTCTTCCTACTGACCATCACACTAATATACTGTGAGCTGTAGTATTTTATAATAGGGGTTTCCTGAAGACCTGAAAGTTTATGTCAAAGGTTCCCACATATTGTAATAGTTGAGAACCACTGGTCTAAAGTGAAAATTGAATGTTGGTTGTCCCCAACTACTTTTTGTTCCTACTTAATCATAAAGGTAAAAATTTAACAACGAAGATTGAGCAACTGTATGTGTTTTAAGATCCAACCATAGAAACTGCATAGCTAGGAAAACAAATCATTAGTTCTTTGATGGTGTAGGCGTGTTTGTGGTTAGTCAATTTTCACATAATGCATTCTAAGGTAGTTAATAAAAACTGTCTTTTGTGTATGAAATCCCACAAATATTGTCTATATGTACAGTTTGTAATGTAAATACAATAAATAACTCTTTTATAATCAAAACATAAATAAACTGCAATGTTGGTAAAGATTTCTGGAGATCACTCCGGTATTCCAATCCTTGGGCACTTTGATGTTCCATGGTTTCTTTACCTGCAGGTACTTGCACAGGTGTTTTATTACAATAGGTGTACTCGCTGAATATTTAATTTGTGATTCTATGAAAGACATTGGGGAATATTCATTATTTGTTCTTGTGGTAGATATGATGTTTACAGAGGATTGAACATCCAGAATATTTGTCTACAATCTTCCTCTGACCGTAACACCTGCCGTAAGCTGGCGGCGTACCTGGGTTTAGCTGTTGGGTGTAGGAAGGTTACAGCAACTGTGGCAAAGGGCCTGTGTTGTCTTTTGTTTGCATGGGAAATGTTTTCATGTGCTGGTTAGTGAGAATACAAAAGCCCCTTGGAACAGCTTGATGTTTCAAAAATCAAATGCACCTTTCAATGAAGTCTCCAAAACGTGTCTTAAATGCAAGTAAATTGCATTGCAAACAAAAAGTTTTTGTGCATGAAAACAAAGATTTGCTGACACATGCCAAAACAGACTGACAATAATACTTTCAACCTAGAGCGACCCCCTGGTTTGTTAAAAAAAAAAGGCCCAAGCTTTTTTTTACTGTGAGACCGAGGAAACCAGTGGATGGCTTTTAGGTTCTCCGCCCTTATTTTGGCACCCATCCAGAGGATATTGCAGAGATACTTGGGCTCAGTCATTTGAGAAGTCTACTTTAAAGAAGTGAGTACGTTGTAATGTTTTGGACCTGTACAGTTCTTGATAAATGTTCACATGGTATTCTGGTCCAGGTTACTATTTTGCTACAAATCTCTTGACACGGTGATATATCTGATTAGAAGTTGGTGCAGAGCTCTAAAGGTGATTGTCTCATCGATCCTCTCATATAGGAAATCCTTTGTACTACGGTATGTGTGGCTTTTTAGATGTTTTTTATAACGGCCCAGTAGCTTAAAGTTAGCTTTGATCCAATATAAAAGAGTGGGTAGTAATGTGGATTTCAATGCGTTTCAAAGGATGAGAATTTATTCTCCAGCTCATGTGATCAGCAGATGACAACTGTAGAGAGATGCCTGTCCCCAGAGCAGGAATTCTGAGAAACAAACTTGATCTTAGAACAACTTGTCGCTGCCGGCTTGTGTTTCCATCGCTCGGGCGCCGCATCCTTGTACAGGATAGTGGTGCCTATTTCAGGGTCTAAATTATTGAACGTGACCCTTTTTTTCTGAAGCCCATGTTTATTAAAATGTGCTAGTACATTTCCAAATTTCATTTGGATTTAGAAAGGTTGACCAGCAGTGCAATATTCAATGTAAAATGCAGCGAGCGGAATAGTCATTTGTTATGAACGGTTTACTGTGACATTGAAAAGCTGCTTCTCCTGTCATTGCACTTGACCTTGATTCACAGCCGCGGATGAACTTCTTGTATATTCCTTCAATAAGGAAGTGTGACGGATATCACTTGCTCTCGTTGGGTTCTGTATGCATTTGGATGCATCGATGCAGCTAGTAACATTTCCAAAAAAATTGTAATATTTTTTTTCACAGATAATAAAGCCTAAGTCAAAATGGCAGTGACTGTTTGGATTTCTAATTGGGCAGTGCATCCCCTTCTAAGGTGTGTTCCCAGGTTGGATCGTGCCAAACACCAAAACGATGCCTCTTGCGCCCCCTTTAGGTGTTCGGCATAAAGAAGGTTCAGGCTGCCCCTTGGACCGATAATTGTGATTGGGTAAGAGAGATTCTGTGTGTCTCCTATAAGCTACCTTGGTGTGCACCAGATAAAAGCAGAGTGGAAAGTTAACATGTAAAACTGTTTTCATATAGCTGAAAAATAACATTTGAAGTACCAATTACAAAGCTGAAGATGAAGTCTGAAATGTTATTATTTATTCATATAAAACAGGATTTATATAGCGCAAACATTACGCAGCGCTGTACATTAAATAGGGGTTGCAAATGACGGACTAATACATACAGTGATACAAGAGGAGAGGACCCTGCCCAGAAGAGCTTACAATCTAGTAGGTGGATGTTGGGTCTGCAGCTTACACCCGTTATTGAAACTTCCTCTCATGTTTGCATTGGAAGTCAAGGCGTCTGGTGGAGATACATCAATAAAAACATTGGTTTATTTTTTTGTAGAACTTCATTATTTTTCATGTCATGAGTTAACAAGCTTACCAAATGCTTTAGCTATTTTAGTGAATAGAATGTGTAGCTCTCCAGACTTGTCTGATGAAAGCAAGAGTACTTGTTGACCTTTTGCCAATGTTTGGAACTTATTCCAAGTTCATAATTGTTTTCTCTGAATTGTTCTAAAGTGCTTTAAAAGGGTCAGAAGTTCATGTGTTGTAAATATTTTAAACTTCAGATATAGGTGAATGTTGGAGTCAGATGTGCAGGCAATAATAAATGCAACTGCAATGCATACACCAGATGTCAACAACTTGGTTTGTTGTTCAGAACTATCTACAACTTTGGGAGCTTTTATGCATTTATCCCCAATGGCTTAACGATGGTATAAAATCTGGATAAAGAATTAATATTCTAGTGTAGATCACGGCATCACAATATTACTTTGTGTGATAAATAATAAACAATTCACTGTTCTCTGGAAATACAGCTTTAAGTTTTGAGAGTGAAATCATCTCCAGTCCATCACAGATTGTATAGCAGCCAGCAGTTTGGTCCAGTAGACACTGGCACTAATATGTGTGGGTAATAAAACTTGGAAATATAAAGGGCCAAGAACATAATCACTTCCCTTGTGCGAATATAGAAGCACAAATAATAAGCGTTCCAGGAGAAATTAAGTCTTGATGATGTACAAGTGTATATTTAGTCCTGCATGTTTTATAATGCAATGCCAGACCATGGGGTAGCTCCTTAAGGTAATTTAGGGATATTGCCTTGGGGGTGGATACTTTACCTCTCCTCACAAAAGCAAAATGTAATTTCGTTTGTTTTTACGTGCCATTTCTATGTGCATGTAAAGGTTGCTGCATCTTAATTTTTTTATTTATTTTGCTGGACCAGTTGGAGCAGATCTTGTGACATTGATTGTAGTTAAAATTACTAACTTGTCATATTATGCAGCACTTAAAAAAAAAAGTCCATTGTCGTATAACTAACTGTTCCTCAAGAGGGGCTCACAATCTTAATATCCCTACCATGGTGATATGTCATTACCAAAACCTAAGGCCAATTTGGAGAGGCAGCCAATTAACCCAACTGCATGTTTTTGAGATGTGGGAGGAAACAGAAGTGCCCGGAGAAAACCTACTTAAACACGGGAGCATCAAACTCTTTCTGGGTCAGGGGTGTCAAACTCTTTTTGACCCCCAAAGGAATCCTAAATTTAAACTGCACCTGGCCCGCCCCTGCATTGAAATAGCGCCGCTACTACAATTCCTGGCATCGCTCGTGCCTGTAGACCAGCGGCCTCTCTGCCTATGTGTGGCTCTATATTGGACTGTTTTATAGATGCAGGGAATTGTAGTAGCGGTGCTATTTCAGTTTCATGTTTGGCCCGCGACTTTGTTTAAGTTTTTAATTTTAGCCCACTATATTGAGTTTGACACCCTTGTTCTAGATCAGGTGCTGATCCAGATTAAAATGTGGTATACTTGGATAGAGTGCAAGCCACCGAACCAACTGTGCTTCATTTGTTGTAGTTTTGGAAATTCTCCTTCCCTCCCTTACACATTTTCTAAAGATATGATTTTTTTATATAAATAGTTTTATTTCATTTTTAGCCTCTTACATGAAAATCTGCAGCCTCCTAGGATATTCATGCATCCATCACAGGTTAGTAAGCTTTACTTACATAGATGTCTGGGTCTTCTTCATTTTAAAACAACCATTTCAGCTGTTGTATCCTATCCAACTTTGGCTTCTCCCCAGCCCCTTTTAGCCAGGCGCACCACCCAGCACTTTTCAGCAGCCATTCGGCTGTTTTTTGTGGTTACTGAAGACTTGGGTCACAATACAGTGTCCGCCACCCAGCTTAAAAAAACATTCGGGGCCTTAGACACAGATACCTATCGGTAGTTATATTGTGCTTTCACTTGACACCTCCTCCAGAATCTTTAGCGGACCGCACAGAAAACCGCTTTAACCGCTGGGACAAGGGTGCCCACACTTTTTTTGGCTTGCGAGCTACTTTTAAAATGACCAAGTCAAAATGATCTACCGACTATGAAAACTTGGACTTACTTCCTGTGCGCGGTAGAGTTTATTTTGAAAGGCAGGGCTCCGCTATCTACCCACATTGCCTTTGCCATCTACCGGTAGATTGCGATTCACCTGTTGGGCACCCCTGCACTAAGGGTTCTCAAGACTAGATCTGGGTGAACCGAATAAACATTTCCATTTTATTGGCACCTTGAGCTGGCTGTTTTGGGTAGTTTTGTTGTCACCTGTATACATTTAATAGTCATATGCCCGTTGTGCCCTTTTCTTTTGATGTGGTGTTTGGACTCCTAGGAGTTAATAATCCTTCAGGGCCTAGTAAGCTGCATGAAATCTGTAGAGGTAACTGCAGCTGATCCCCTTCATGCCAGCTGTGCCACAGATGGATTTCTGATAAGTCGGCAGGCTGCTCTGAATATTGCAATGAGTTTACTTGTGGTTAGGATTTTATTGTCAATTATTAAAACAGGTGAAAGTGGTACATTTAAAGGACACCTAAGGACACCTATGTTAGCAATCTTCATATATAGTGGATTTTTTCCCCCTTGCACCATAGTGACAAAGGATGAATGCAATGACTTTTTTGTTTTTAGTTTTAGATGTGCTTTCATCGTTGCTGGTTCTTTGCAACAGTTTTATAAAGTGGAATCAAACCCAAACAACAATAGCATACTTCCTAATAATACTTTTGTCATTTTTCTTTCACAGGCCTTTATTTCAACAAGATCAACTTTTTAAAAAGTTTGTAACTGCTACTTTTGATCTTTTTCAGGGTGAACTACATTGCATGGTGCCCCGGAAGCTAAATGTAGCCACACTGATGTGACATAACGTCTTTGTGTGTTGTGGCCTCTCGGCTTTGCTTTAGGGCTCATATTATAGAAGTCTGGCTTCATTTGGGCATACTTGAATGACTGGGTGACACTAGTAAGGCCATAGTACAGAAATACCTTTAGATAGCAATCTATTTGCAGCCTATTGTTATAATGTGCCCTCCCTCAGCAGACGTTTGAAGAAGCAGCGCTAAGAGGCCCCGGGCATGAAGGTTTTTCCAGACCTGAAAAAGTCAGTGTTTTTGGAGCAAATTAATGAATGATATCTTAAACTTTCACTTACTTTGGCAGACTCAAAGTGGAAAAAAAAGATAATGAATGTTTAATACTTTAAGTAGTATTACTGCAGGCGCATATAGATTACTCACTGGGTCAAGTGCCTATTACATTTGTTTTACTTCAGGCAAAGTTCCCCCAATGCTAAAATACTCGCATTATGGGGGAAACGGTGAATGCGATGTTCCCTTTTATGTAACGTAGGCAACATTTCTAAGTCTCACACCTCTGCTCGGGTCTTTACGGAGATAAGATCTCCAGTCTGTTTTCCAGGAAAACCACATGACGATGGGATATGTAGTACCGGTAATCCTGTGTATTTTGCCTGAAGATGCGGCAAGGATGAAAGGAGATCAGGTGTGTGGACAGCATAGAAATGATGAGTAAATAAAGATTGTGGCTGTATTCCTTCTCCTTGTGCTTATAATTCAGTATCTGAACCTTTGAATGTTGGCTGCAGAACTTCTTCGTTCTTTCTCTAGTAGCACTGGGATTGTCCAGACGCTTGTCTTTTATTTTTTTTGTTATCTTTGCCTTGAACAATAAATGTAATACTTGTGCATTATCATACTTGGAAAATTTAGATTGCAGATTTATTTTGATGGTTCTGCTTGCAGGAAGAGTTGTCTACAAATTACAATTTCCAAGAAGGGAATTTATGACAGAAGGTTCTTCATGACATTGAGTTCAGCAGCCTATAATAGGGTTATGTAACAACTAAAGTTTTGATACTTTTTTATATATTTTTTACTTCGACACCTATAAACTTGAGTGGAAATACTTTCCAGACAACTTCCTTGCACTTTTAAACACTTCTTTCTGATCTGTCGAAATGTTTTAGATGTATTTAGAAGGATACATTACGTGTTTCTGCTTCCTAAACTTCTCCATTTCCTGTGCATGACAAATGGAACCCTCAAAGTGGTTTTCAAGTGTTTAATAAAGCCAAGAAAAATGCCTGTAGCTGTACCTGGAGGTCAGCAGTTGCAATTGCGTTTTAAGGATTTACAAGCAATTTTTTTGCAATAGCTACAGCAGATCATATAGCACGCCAGTATTTTTTTTTTTTCTTAGAGAAATTCATGGTTTAGCTAAATTGCCTTAGAAAATATTTATGGATCTGTAGGACATGCAAATCATAGCCAAAGTGGTTGCTGATTACCAGCTCTAAAGGTAAGGTACAATTTTAGGTAATATAGCAATGTCTTTTTCTGTTTATTAACTATTCCCGAGAACTGGGAAGTGCTATTGAATGACATGGAAGTCTCCTAGGCTCATTTTCAGAACTGCTGACAGATTGGTTACAGTGAAGGATAGCGGGCTGCCTGATACAAATAATGGAGGCACTGGTAATTGATGATAATTACTAAGATGATCACAGACACAAATCGTATGGAACTGTAGTCTACTTGGCACATGAAGCAGACAGAAAGCACAATGAGTAAATATTTATACATCATTTACATTGTATCCTATTTTCCATACATATTTTAGTCAATTGGAAAGTATGGAACAATACAGTGTGCTTCTTACTTAATTTTTTAACTGGTGAATTGCCTGTTTGCAATCGCTTGTAGCCAACTCAATCACAGATCTGTGTATGATTATCTTAGAATTACTCGTAGGCACATGACAATAATTGTTCATCTAGATCCTGCATACACCCAGCAGTGGTCCTGGTCAAGTGGTCTCCTGTATATTTACAGGAGGAGGGCAGCAACACTGTTTGCCGAACCTTGTTTTGTGTTTTGTCTCCGGGCAATAAGTACGATAGTGTAAGCGACTTACGCTGGTCAATGTTTGTTAAGCAGAATACAGAATTGCACTGTTTGCTGCACACTGATTCTGTGTAGATGTCGCATAATGAACATCAAGAATGATTTCTTCATTATGATGACGCACATCAATTGTGAGTTTTGTTGTGTGCTATTCTGACTTCACATGCGTGCAACCTTTTGTGTGACCATAATCGGTTATGTGAAGTACTAAAACGAGATTAACAAAGAGAACGCACTGCTTTTAGTTGGTCAGTTCAAGATATTGATGCACTCAAATCTAAATATAATTCAGCTAATAAACTTTTCTGAAATTAACCAAGTTTTGTATACGTTCTCTTCAAAGGGCATATTTGTAAAATTCCTTAGTTTCCTCTTATCAGGTGTTGTGGCAACGTAAGTACCACTTGTCTGCCTTACCTGCCTTCACCTTAAAGTCAAACCATACCCACACTTAATATAGTCTCAAGCACATAAAGTACCTCATTCGTTATACAGTGAACAGGCTTGGCATTCAATGGCAGCAATGGGTTTTTTTTTCTTTGCAATTCACCTTTTTGTTAAAGATACCTAACAGATATTTTCAACCAGGGTTTGGTGGAACCCTGCGATTCCTCCAGAGCTAGCTGTGGGTTGCTTGAGAAATGATAGTTTTTCTCCCTCTGATAAGTTATCTGACACCAAATATCTTTTCAGGTATCTATGAAGGCATGCTCCCCATTGATCCCTAAGGTAAGACGCATTGTTCTAACTGACCACCTGAGTTAGCAGAAACTTCTACACCAGCCATCTATGTAAAGGGTTTATTTTACATTTCTCAAGCAGCCCTTAGCAAGCGCCCCAATCCTTGGTTGAATTTGTCAGATAGAGGACATGTACTAAAAAAAATGAATTGTATAGAAAACAAACATTGCTGCCATGGAATGCCAAGTCTGTGCACTGTATGATGGAGAAGAACTTGATGTGCTTAAGCCTATAAATGGTCCAATTTAGGTGCTTTCAATGTTGATTTTTTTTTTTTTACTGGTTATGGTTATTCTTTAGCTTTTACAAATAACTTTTCTCCCCCCACTTTTTTTGGGGGGAGTTTTGCTATATCTTTACAAAGCAGGAATTTCTCATAAACCAAAATCTGTCTGAGGACCTTAGGAACCTGCTGTTTTTAGAAGGCTTCCTTCTCCAGCGATCAATAAGAACTGCAGTTCACGGTATTCTTTGCAACCTTAAAATGTTGGTTTTTCTTTGCTTCCTTTTATAAGGAAACCCTGGTTGCTGCAGTCCCATTCCTGCTGATTTCCTGCTTCTGTTTTGATTTTAAATTATTAAAATCACTTGCATAAAACTGGGTCCAAGAATTCTAACTCACTCAGATTTTCTAGATTGCTGTTGTGTCTCTGTGCCAGACCAAGTCTGGGGGAGAGCTTGTTGCTTTAACATTATTAGAAGTGAACCTTTCCATACACTGAAGGTTGTGAGGTAGCTATGGAATTGAAGAGCAGACCATTTTAGGTACTTCATACATATGTGTTATATTTCCCAAAATCTAGGGAATGCCGATAACCAAATTATTATCGTCGTACAGTATTTATATAGTGCCGACATGTAACGCAGCACTTTACAAAGTCCATAGTTATGTCAGTAGCTGTCCCTCAGAGGAGCTCACAATCTACCTCAATCATATGTCATTAATACAGTCTAAGGTCAACTTTGGGGGGAGGGGGGAGCCAATTAACCTAACTGCATGTTTTTGGAATGTGAGACGAAACCAGAGTACCTGGAGGAAACCCACACAAACATGGAGAGAACCTGCAAACTCCATGCAGATAGTCTTGCCCTAGATTCAAACCTGTGACCTAGCGCTGCAAAGTGCTAACCACTGAGCCACTGTGCTGCCCAAATTGTTTTGTTTTTTTTTCCCTCCCACAAAACGCAGATAATTCAAACTGAGCTGGACAGCTTTGTATAACCATAAATACATATTTCCGCTAGTACTCAGCTGTTTGTCCAGTATTTTTTGTTTGATATTTCAGCATTTGTTACCAAAAATCACTATTGGAATTTGATGCACCTTGGCATATATAGATTACATAGCTATATAGATTGCAAGTGCACATGGTGACCTTTTATTCCCACATCCCCAAAACATGCAGTTGGGTTCATAGCGCCCCCCCCCCCCCCCCCCCCCCCCGGCCTGACTATGGACTTTGTAAAGCTCTGTGTAATATGTTGACGTTCTATCAATACGTTAATAAATACATACCAACAACTAAATGTTGTAGAGAATTGTATATCTGTTTTTAGTCCCCCTTCTGCAGGACGTTGCTGCTCTTGGTCAGGCAGGCGTACAGGTCGGTGTACTGTTACTGTATACTTTTCTGTAGGTCTCCAGTCTCCTTCATTGCCTTCCTGTCATTTTTTTGCACATGGCCAGCTGACGACAGGTTTTCTGTTTCCATTCCCAAACATTGTAATATGAGAACCAAAGGCTTTAACTGGAATGGCCTGCACCTACTCACTTCCCTGCTTCCCACTCCAAGACTTGGCCATGGCAGGAAAACACTGCCTGACCCTCTGCAATAAATCCTTTATGTACTTATGGAAGTTCTCCGACACAACGACATACAGTAGACTGCCAGGCAGCTATTAGTATTATTAAACAGTCTTATAAAGCGCCAACATATTACGCAGCGCCGTACATTAAATAGGGGTTGCAAATGACAGACAGATACAGTGTCACAGGAGGAGCAGAGGGCCCTGCCCCGAAGAGCTTACAATCTAGCAGGTGGGGAAGTATCACACAATAGCAGGTGGGATATGGAATGGTGGGGAGTAGAGGGGGTTTTAAGAGACGAATGACGGGTAGGCAAGTTTCAACAGATGGGTTTTGAGTGCTATTTCATTAATATTGTTATCCTCACTTTCTGGCTATAGAGCGTGACCTGACATTACCTGTAAAAAATGTCACTTTTATTGTGCAGGGTATAAATGAAATACAATATTTTATTTTTGTGTTGGGTATTGCCATTGCTGAGGCTTTACTAAAATTGCATTGCTTT
Source organism: Pyxicephalus adspersus (assembly GCF_032062135.1). Taxonomy (NCBI): domain Eukaryota; kingdom Metazoa; phylum Chordata; class Amphibia; order Anura; family Pyxicephalidae; genus Pyxicephalus; species Pyxicephalus adspersus. The sequence continues at coordinate 16,362,545 of NC_092867.1, read as the reverse complement.
TAATGCAAGTGCTGCAGAAGTTTTTCAGTATTGAGGTTGAACAATTGATTTCCAATGATTTCAGAATGCTGCAATTAAATTTAGCAGAAACTATTAGCATTTAATCTGCTTCTTTCATAGGCTTGAATGGGAGCAAGAGATTTATGGCTTAAAAAGGAACTGAACTGTGAGAGCTGTGGTCACAAAAGTCAGACAGAGGGCAAAGGACCGGCAATTAGAGGTTGTAGTGTCTTGTAATTTCACTGCAGATAAACCTCTAATAAGACTATAGGCACCCTCACATCCCTGTCATTTTGTAAAGGATTTTAAGACCAAGAGAAAGGCCATTCATTCACCTCTGCCGTGATATACAGCTTTATAACATAAGGAAGGTGACACTTTTTTTCCCCAGTACATACAAATTCTGATTTTACATCGCCAGCTATCTGATCTTTTTGTATTGCTAGTTATATTTTGCATTTTGAGGATTGTTTATATCCTGGTGCTGCATTCTCCTTGTTCTCAATCTGTTTTCCTATCCTTTGCAATCATGTATTTCTGATTTTTTTTTTTTTTTTAGGAAATCCCTAACGGTCATTTTCTGGCTTTCACCCTTTCCAAGATCTGGCATTTATTTCCTGGTTATGTTCTGATGTTGAAAACAAAACCTATGAATTGTATTTTGTTTTGCCTGGCCATAGACCTGAGGATATGTTCTCTAGAATTGGTTATTGGGCATCCGCCTGTCATCAAATGTTTTTTGCACCCCTGCAGTCCTCCCCAATTTATTTGGAGAATGATGGTGGCAGAGACGTCTTGCAGTTCCTCCCTTCTTCTGTTAACAAGGGGGGGGTAAACAATCCGCGTCTGCTTGAATGAACGAGTAAACCTTTGTAATATTAAAAGCCGATTACAACAAGCTTCAGTCTGGTCAGGTATATTGCTTGTAGGTTTAAGCTTTGGACGCCAATGCAATGAGAAAGCAAGACTGTACCTTGAGGAATGCATTGTAATAGTATTTTATTATTATTTCTTTTCCCTGAAGTGTATGGTAAATGTGGCCTATTACAATCACACGAGGTAATGCCATCCATACATTTGTATACACTCTGTCCTATCTTCACCTCATACTTTCTATACAGACACATGTACTATGTCACAATGTTCTTGTACAACAGATTATTAGAATAAAAAAAAAAACTAAAAGCTTAATCAGTCTTGGCCTAGTTCTGTGCAAAAATAAACCACACGCTTTAATGATAACTGGCTGCGTACGATTTTACCACTTTTTCTGACCAAAATTTGGTATACGGTTGGACTGGAAAAAAAAAATCAGAAAATGGTTTACATTGTTTTCTGTAGTGTATAGGGTTTGGGTAGACGCTTTACTGAAATGAGGAGGGCGCAGACGGGAGTGATAAACAATAGAAGGGCTTTCATGGGGAATATGCTACTCCAGGCTTCCACTAATGCATGTCGCATGACCAGAAGCCAAGGCTCAGATAAATGGGAAAATCACTTATAGTAAAGTTATGAAAATTCCTAAATGTTGTGCACGTTGTTCGCACTCGGGTCTGGAGGAGCATTTCGGCACAATTACTCTGTGTATTTTTCATGGGTACGCCGATATAAATTATCTGCATTAGTTTGTATACAATTCATATTAGTTTGGAGCAGATCCAGGAATCATGCTCGGCATCTGAGTGGCAGCTCCCATATTTGTTGTGACAGAACTGTTTCAGTAGTCATGTTGCTTGTAATAACCTTCTCTGCATTGTTGGGCAAAAAGCGCCTGCAATTCTATGTCCTTAGGCTAAATTATGCAAATATTGCTCCACAGATTTACATCTCTGGAGGTATGTAACCTAGTTATATAGTAGGTTAGGTTGAAAAAAAGACATAAGTCCATCAATTTCAACCACTAGGGAAATAAACGTTATCCCAGATATAAAACCCTATAAGTTGGTCCAGAGAAAGGCAAAAAATAAACCCTGGTACAATTTGCTCCAACAGGGGGAAAAAAAATCTTTCCTGATTCTGTGAGGCAATTGGATTTTCCCTGGATCACCAGTCTGTTATCTTTACTTTAAAGCCTTAATATCCAGTTATATTCTGTGCTTCTAGAAACCATTCAGCTTTTTCTTAAAGCAATCTATGGAAATTGCTGAAACTACTTCCTGAGGGAGTTGATTCCACATTTTCACAGACCTTACAGTGAAGAATCCCTTCCTTATCCGGAGCTTAAACTTCTTTTCCTCCAGACGCAAAGAGGGCCCTCTTGTCCTTTGTAATGATCTCAGTGAGTAATGGGGAAGAGAGTTCTCTATATGGACCATTTATATATTTATACAGGGTGATCATATCCCCCCTTATACGTCTCTTCTCAAGGGAGAATAGATTCAGTTCAGCTAATCTCTCCTCATAGCTGAGCTCCTCCATTCCTTTTATTACTTTAGTTGCCCTTCTCTGCACTCTCTCCAATTCCACAATGTCCTTTTTGTGAACTGGTGCCCGAAACTGGACTGCATATTCCAGATGTGGTGTGACCAATGCTTTGTACAGGGGGAGGATTATGTCTCCATCTCTGCAGTCTATTTATTTCTAGGCTATGTTTAAATCTGAGGTTCTAATGTCAGTATGCCCAAGCAGGTTGAATTCATTCTTATCCTGTTTATACGGTGAATATTGTTTATGAAGTGGGTGAAAATATTTTAAACATCAATCTGATTCTTGCTTGTAATGTGACATGCGTAGGAGCCTTTCAGTGACAAGTGTATAAGCAATGATGAGCAAGTCCTGTATGCAAACTTGTTGGTGTATTTTTTTGGTCCAAACAGTGGGTCTTCCGCAATTTTTGGTTTAAGTGGCTATAATTGTATGCATATTCAACCCCCACTGCCTGAGTTGCACTTGGAATGCATTACCAATCCCGATCTGTTTGTATTGTTTTTAGTATATATTTTAGCACTACCCAGATTGGTTATTTACTTTAAAATCTTTGCACAAACACAATGCTCATATAATGTCATAGGGTTTGGGCATTTGTCTTGCCCTTTTTGAAGGGTTTTCAGAAATATTGCATATAATGCTGGACATTGTTTGCAAAGAATGAGACATAATGTTCTGAGAAACAAAAACATTGCAGAATAATGGTCCTTTGGCAACTAAACTATTTGGAGCTGGTTTTTGAAGTAAAAACTATACTTCCTTTCTATTGTGGCTGTTCCCTAATGTATCACTACCTGGATCACCAAAATACTTTAACATTCTCCTTTTAAAGTGACCCAATTCCTTTTTTTTATTTTCTGTGTGCCAAAGTCAAGCCAACTGAATAGATAAAAATTAACATTTTGCCTTTGCCCTAGTTGGATGCTTAACTTTTTAGTCTGGCAGTGATACTTAACTAAACCCACTAACAGTATGTTTAACTCGGGCAGAGCTCTGGTCATTCTTGTGATGTTTTGCATTTTTTGCAGGCAGTTACTGTGTGATTTTTTTTTTTTTTTTTTTCTCTCTGGAATGCCTTTGGGACATTAAAAATGTCATAATATAAAAATGAAACTTTGCCACGGGGATTAGTGGCATGAGACGAGCATTATAAACCTATGAGTGAACTATATTACTTTTGCAGCGCATTACTTTGATGTATATTTAGCTGTGTCTCGTGCACTAAAGAACTTGCAGCAGTGACTCCTGTGACCCTTCCGTACCCCTGAGGCTACTTATATTTTTTGATTCATTGTCATGGGAATTGAATCTTCTGTTAAAAGGTATCCTGGTCACACAACAGAGGTCTTTGAATTCTAAAAAAGATTGGAACCTTGTACCGGCTCCAAAAGATATTTAGCGGTGCTTCGGTAAGCCGACGTCGGATTGGCACGGAACAAACCCGGTCGGCTCCCAATTTGCTCGTCATTGCCGCTCGTTGCACAGTTTTACTGAATACGCTAGGTGCAGTGAACCATAGCAGCTATTCAGATATTGGTTTATGATAATGGGATCAGTGATGTACGTTTTAATGTGTGCGTTTTTTTGTGTTCTTTTAAATGTGGCCTGGCCTGTGATCATCCTTTGGGGTATACTCTTTATGCATTTGTAACGTTGAGCATGGAAAGCTATTTATGCACATTTTCTAATTGATATTTTCTTTTTCTATTTTTATTTTTCTAGCTTCCTGACAGATAAAGCCATCAAATCTTGGGAGTGTCACGATGACGGAGCATGGCATAAAGTGGGCTTGCGAATATTGTACTTACGAGAATTGGCCGTCTGCGATCAAGTGCACCATGTGCCGTGCTCAGAGACCCAGTGGTGCCATTATCACGGAGGAGCCCTTTAAAAGTAGCAGTTCTAATGTGGGTACCATAGAAAGGAGTGGCGGGAGTCCCTTAATTTGCCCCGACTCCAGTGCTCGACCACGTGTAAAGTCCTCCTTTAGCGTGGAAAATAGCAGTAAATGGTCCTGTCACATGTGCACCTACCTGAACTGGCCCCGAGCCATCCGCTGCACTCAGTGTTTGTCTCAGCGTAGGACACGTAGCCCAACTGAATCTCCCCAATCCTCTGGATCGGGGTTAAGGCCCATACCTGGGCCGGTTGACCAATGCGAGGAATATAATGACCGCAATAAGTTGAACATTAAAGGTCAGCATTGGACTTGTTCCGCTTGCACGTACGAAAACTGTGCCAAAGCCAAAAAATGCGTCGTGTGCGACCATCCTACTCCAAACAACATGGACGCTATAGAGCTGGCGGACACAGATGAGGCTTCCTCCATTATTAACGAGCAGGAGAGAGCTCGCTGGAGAGGGGGCTGCAGTAGTGGCAACAGCCAGCGGCGCTCTCCGCCAATGTCCAAACGGGACTCTGAGATGGACTTCCAAAGAATTGAACTGGCTGGGGCGGTGGGCAGCAAAGATGAGCTGGAACTGGACCTCAAAAAGTTAAAGCAGATCAAAAACCGTATGAGGAAGACCGACTGGCTGTTTCTGAATGCCTGTGTGGGTAAGTGGTTTTCTGTTTGACATTTTACTTTGGAATGTTATCAATGTAGGGTTGAAGTGCTTAAAAATACAGACACTGCGAGCAAGGTGTTACTCATTTCACACCGGCTTTTTTATGGAGCGTGGAGTGGAATCGTTTTGGAGTCTTGTGGCCATGAGTTTTGCCTTCCTGAAAAAGGCGCAAATCTTCCATGACAGGGATTGGCCATGCAATGAAATTTAAAAAGAAAGTTGTGATAAAAAACAAAAAGGTTTGTGCTTTGTTTAATATGAAGATGTTTTTTTCTCTGGGACTAAATATTGTGTTTGGTTGTTTTCACAGCAGTTGCAAAAGTCTCTTCCTTTGAACTCTGAACAAACCTCTGAAACCTGCAGTTTCCGGTATTGAATTCTGCTTGCTGCAAGTTTTAATGTCCAAGCAACATCAAATAGTTTTGGCCTTTTGATTTATTGTATCCAAAATCTGAGAAACAAAATTATAATTTATTTCAGTTTATTAGTCCTTGGGTACACGTGTGGGTTTGATTTTTGTGGAGTGATAATTCTCACCCACCATACAGTATGTCACTCTTGGAGAAAAATACAGTCAAGTGTTTAATCCAGAATTTAATAATTTTTTTTTTAACTGGGTGGGAAGAAGCTGTAGGCAGCCCCTGTATTGTGACCTAACTCTTCAATAACCAAATAAAAACAGCCGGGTGGTTACTGAAAAGTCCTGGATGGTGCACCCAGCTAAAAGTGACCTGGAAGAACAATACAGAACACCTCCCTTATCTGCTTTTGCATAGGAAGAAGTTGTTTTGTAGTTTATAGAAAAGCTGGGAACAATGCCAACCGATAATTTCCTTTATTCTGGGATGCACGTTATCTGCAGACACCTTGTCTAGCAGGATCAATAGGGTTTTCTCACTCATGGAACCCATATAACAAAATGCGTTCTATAGAATATTTCCAAGGCCAAAAGTTGCAAATAGCATACATTTAGAAGCAGATTCCTTTAAAGAGCTTCCATCTATTAAAGGATAAGGAAGCATCCTTTTTTTTTTTTTAAATCGGGTAATAAAATAGGGCATCTGAAGTTGGGAAACCTTCTGAAATATGGTGTTTATAATACATCCTTACCATGTCCTCTCCTGTGCAAGGGGAGATTATATTTAGGTTTAATGATTACATGAAAACAAGATTTCGTCAGATATTGTCATTCTCCTTTCATTGCCTGCAACTTGACTGGATCTCGTGGGAAAGTAGATCTCTTTTCATGACAAGCTGACTATTGATGGATCAGTCATATGTTCAGCATCCTGTTTTTTATTTATTTTTATTTTTTCTGAAGTTTATAAAAGAATCTGCTTTCTGCCTTTTCAGCTAAATTTTTTACCTGTGTTCCACTCTGGTCTATCGTCTTTATGCTTTACTAGAAGGAAATGGTGCTGTAGTTTACCCCTTCCATTCTAGTAAGGAGTGAGCTTGGAAATTGTAACTAGAAAATCTAGTGGAATTTTGACGGTTCACGTAGAATGTCAGCTTACCCATGCTTGTTTTGCTTTTTGAGCCAATCGGGAATCAAAAATTTTTTTTTTCTTCCAACCAATCAAAAAGTGGCCACTAAATAAATGAAGTTGACATTGCTGTGTTGTCATCTGACGTTACAAGCCTCGATTGTAGCTGACTTCCACAGCCTGAAAAAAAGAAACCTTTCACTGTGAGAAATTCTACATTTTTGGCTACAAATTGGGCATTGGTGTGGTGCATCGCTTTAGAAAAATGCTTTAATACTAGTTGTGGAAAAAAAAGAAATTTTAATGTGATTGTGTATTAATTGCAGTTCTGTCCTCCATATTTCTTATTTGGATTGGTCTGATCATATTTTCAGTCTTAAATTGTTTCTTAACAAATCGATCTCCTGGCATAACCCCGAGGGGTCCCGGCGGCTGCTCCCAGCCCGGCGGTCCTTTGTGAAAAGCGCAACTAATACTGATTTAATGTTTACTTTATTGCAAATATTTTTGTTTTCTATTTTCCCAGGCACGCACAAAACCGTTTTGTAGTACTACTGTGACAATTTAGTTGAAGTATGTATATGTGTTTAGTAGAATATATGTATCTTTATCTTTTGTCTCCATATATCCTGCAGTAATTTGCCTATTGAACACGTTTAGTTCACTGAAGGTAACAGAGGAAATGGGAAGTCAGGCTACAGACTGTCAAGGGCCCCACTTTAGGACAGGGCCATGCATTCAGGGGAATTGGGCAGCTTTGACTATGTGCGCGCTGGTGCCTGGACTATAATTGTATTTACATTGAGTCTTGGACACGATTGCAGCGAGTCACTTTACAAACCATTACTTTTTTTGAACATAAGTTCAGTGCACGCTGCTATATGTAAATATTTTTTAGTGGAAAATTATCCTCAACAGTGACCTTATTTGGCCCCTTTTTGTTCGGCTAAATATATAATGAAATGTGTGTTTTGTTTTATCGTTTTGATGAGTTCCAAACATAGCAGGCATTTCACCAAAAACGAGCTGATCATTTTCTGTGTTCTCTGCCTCAATCCGCTATGTTGCCTTCTTTCTCTACAAAGCTGCACCCCTGTATTTTGGAGAAGAGCAGAGACCTGTAGTCCTATTCTGTTGTCCTGATCCAATACTATGAAGACTGGAAGTTTGTTATTGGTAGGTGAAAATTAGAGGGTTAAATGAATGCAGTCACCACATCTAAGAACAGGTATTCTGCAATATATTACTTTTTGGGTTTAGGTGCACTTTAAGCATTGCTGGTTCTTTTCAACACATTCATCCCACCTGCTCCTACGGATGGTTGCTGTGCAGCCGTAATGTAATAATGTATTGTATTCTAACGAGCATTTAGAAGCGTGGTGCGGTTTAATCCTCCTCCACCTACTCACACCTGTACTTCCTGGGAAGAGTCCAGGTTCCCAGCCGAAATTCTCCATCCAGGTTCCCAAAGACCTGTGAATGTTTACCTTCCCGTCCCTATATGTCCAATTGTAGAGAAGAGGAGTAGAATTAGAGGCGCTCTCGTTCCGGCATTAAACGCAACGGGAGTGCGTGTTTGTGCCGCGTGGAGTCTCTGGGGCGTCTATAAATAGAGAGCAATGACTCACAGGTCTGCCTGTGTAACGTTCATTTACTGGAGCCAGCCATCTGACTCTGTGGGCTGCTTTGTACGTTTTGTTTTGATAAATCTGTATGGATTGGCTTTGTTTGAATTTTTGCTTCCTGTTGAAGCTCACACTCCTGAGATAATTCATTCCTGATACTAATCCCTCCCCTCCTTTTTTTTTTTTTTTTTTAAGATAAATCTGCAACCCTGATGGTTTGCAATAACTGGGCGAGAAGCATTTGAACCTTGGCACTAAACCTAGCAATGAATAGATTTAGCTGGACTCTGTCCTGGCCGGGCAGCTGCTGGGAGGACAACATTGTGTAAGCGGTGGGCAGAATATGTTCCCTCCGAAAGCTTAGCTGGTTATTGTACACCCACAATGGCTCTTGCTCATATCATTTGACACAGAGTGGGGTTTTACTCAAGCATGGCCGTGTCAGATCCAAGCTTTATTCTGGTATTTTCCTGCAATGGATTGCATGGAGAATGTACTGTTAGGGGATGTAAACAAGGTTTAAGGTATTCTGAAGAAAAGGAGAAAACTGAGGTTTATTTAGAATATGAAAAATGAGATTTATCTATTTTATATAATGTATTCTTTTTATAATACACTAACTAGGGAGTTAACATCCCGGCTCCTCTTCTTCCCATATAAGAAGACTCCGCTTGGCACGCAGCACCGCAGACGGTTTGCCATCACACGTACAAGACTGTTTTGTTCTATCTTGTTACCGTCGGCTGCACAGAAAAGAGCGGGACAGTTGATCTGTCTGTTTTAATACGTGAACCTTTTATCTTCCTCCATTCCCGGGTATTTCAGTATTTTTTTTCTTTTATGTCATGGGTGAAGTAAGAAAAATGACATCTATAAGGTTGGAGTGTGAGAAGCATTCTGAATCCTAAATTTATTTTGAAATGGTGAGCAGCGATCGCTATGTGATGTGAAGGTCCCGTCTTTGTGTAGACTTTTGATGTTGGAAACGAAAGCGGTTCATTTTGCGGAATATGCTCATTGCTTGGACACTATTTTTACCGCTTTGGAGGCATTTTTGTGCCCGTAGCATCCTTTCTTATTTTCATTTAGTGACCAGAACAGATTGTCAGTAAGAAAAGTCAAGACAAAAACAGGAAGCGAACGCGTAACCTGTTTAATCGGTGGCCATGAGAGAAACGCTGGGGTTTGCCATTACTGACCTGCTATGAAGAATGCTAGCCGCCTGTGTGTTTGAGTCACAGACCCGGATCAAGCAAAGTATAAATTAATGTTGTAACGAAAGAAATACTCATCGTCTTAAGTTGAGATCAAAGCAAACTCATCCGGCGAGCTGGTTCATTCATGGCTACCTCCACGATGGTGTCATCACAGAATCTATTTAATATGCTGGGTTTAGCCATTCTTCAGAACATATGTATGAATCGTAGTGGAAAACTAATTCTGACTGCTGTTTTATAAACTTTATTTCAAAGAACGTTTAACATCTTTTTAATGCTGACCTCCAGTCTGATATAAAACACAAAAACAACGCAGCTCTGCAAGCATTAATACACGATTAACTTTTTTACCTTACTTTTAAAAGAGAGCGGTGAATGTTGACCATTTATCAACCATTTGCTGTCCCTTTTTGCCAAAGTTATGCGACAGTAGCCTTGAGCTTATTTTTACATTCCGTCAGCATGCCCCGGGGTGCCCACACTTTTTTGGCTTGCGAAATACTTTTAAAATGACCAAGTCAAAATGATCTACCAACAATAAAAATTTGGACTTAAACTCTAACCCGCACAGGAGTTAATATTTTGAAAGGCAGGGCTCTGCGATCTACGGTTACCCCTGCCCTAGACTGTATTATGAAAGTGATCTGGTCAGCTTTATAGCTGCTTGGTCACTGTTCCGGAATATACATGTATCTGCTACATTTTTTATTTTAATAAAAGAATTCTATAGAACAATAGTAGATCACTATAGTATCCTGGCTTGAACAAGATGTCTGAAGATCCTGTAACAAGGACAGGTGAGTGTAAAACAAAAAATAAATAAAAGCAGTCTGGCAGGTAAGTTTTATTGCAGAAGGAAAATCTGTTCTCTTTTCTGTGATAAAGGTCCCGCCTGGTTGCAATTTATTTTAAAGGATTAGTTTTGCATTAAGGACATAAATGTGCATTGTACATGTGAAAGATGTACAGTATATTGGTTTAATGAACCGTCCTGCAAATAAATGTCTATTTTTATGCCAGTAGCATTTTTTCTTTTATGTGTTGTGATTCTGTTTCTGATGTGCTTCCTATTTGTTGATTTTGTTTCTTTAGAACTCGGCGTAATGTTTCCCAGCTTTATATTTTGCCACATTTTTAGGATCTGTACAGTGTTTCGCTCTACACCATGGTTTAGTAGTTTCATGTAAATTTTATGCAAGCATCAACCCATCTAACCTCGCTAAAATGTAGTTTGTAACTGGTGTTCCAGCTAAGCTAACAATCTTCATTTTTGGGTGGAAACTGTGTGACATACCCAATAGAAAAAGGTTCCTCATTCTGTAAAGTTTCCTATAGTGTTTTTCTCCGTACAATGAGCGTATGAATGAACATCCATCAGTTGGTTTTGTACATGGCCACAGCAGTTCAGGCAAAGTTGCATTTTGTTAAGGACCGAATCCTACCATAGGAGAACCATTCTTGCGATTTAGCTGCCATTCTGCTCTGAATGCGGGAGCTGTGTGCATTTAGTCTTTTTTTAAGCTGGGTGGAAATAATCTGTAGGTTGTAGGCTGCCTTTGCACTGTGACCCAACTTTTCAGTAACCACCCAAAAACAAACAGGTGGTTACTTAAAGAGCTGGGTGGTGCGCCCAGCTAAAAGGGGCTGGGAAAAGTCTGCATTACTATTTGTTGTAATACTTCCAAATATGTGCAATAATCCAACAACTCTTGCACGCTTGCTGTAGATTGATCATCTTTGCTCTCTTTATTTGCAGGGTGACTGGTCTTTTATCGACACGCAGAGTCTCACAGCAGCTGTCCTTTGCGGCAGTGGTGCTACCTTTACAAACTAATAACATGCTTTGCAGTTGAATTCAGTTCACTTAACATGTAATTGTATTCTTTGTAGCCATTCGGAAATATATTTTTCTTTAGTATTTTGTGCTTGGACTTCTGCTTTAGGGGGTTAGTCAATCATGAAAGTAATGTTTCTTTCCAAAGAAGTTTTATTCCAAGAAGCAATTCTAAAGCTTAGAATGTTCCTTAAAACTTTTATTTCTCTACAGCAGTCACTGATCGGCCTCCATTTATTTAATTTTTAGGCTATTATGCTCCGTTATGCTGTAAGTTGATTGATGCTTGGGTGTTTTTATTCTCTTCTTGACAGAACAGGTAAATTATAGGCCCGAAATTGTTCCATTCATCGTGCTGCTAGGTCTTACCACTGCCTCACCCTCCAGCTTGGCCTTTATCGGGATTTGAAATATTTTTTATTTAAAAGTAAATAAAATTAATGAATGATTACAGGGAATGTCCAAGCTTGTTGAGCTATAATGCTGTCAAGCTCTTGGTATTTGAAGGTTGCCCTTTGCTGCCATTGCTTGGTGGTTGCAAACCATTTTAACTCATAAACTAATACTCCGACATTAATATAAGCCATAACCTAATATTGTGACATTGTAATAAGCCATAACCTAATCATTTGTCATGGTGGGATGTTGTGTTAAAGAGATTTCTTGCTTTTATGTTCTGTGGCAGGTGTGGTAGAAGGTGATCTGTCAGCCGTGGAAGCGTATAAGAATTCCGCAGGAGACATCGCTCGGCAACTCTCGGCCGACGAAGTTCGCCTTTTGAACCGTCCGTCTGCATTTGACGTGGGTTACACTCTGGTCCACCTGTCTATCCGCTTCCAGAGACAAGACATGCTGGCTATTCTTCTGACAGAGGTGAGAGTTTTTTTTTACCAATCCAACGCAGCTCTCGACTTTCTGTCGTACAGACAATTTTGTCTTCTAGGTCACACCGCGTAACCGGGCCACTGACCTCGATCTTCTCCACCTCCGTTACAAAGGACCTGTACTTTGAAAACTCAGGTTTAGCTTCTTTGTTGGGAATTCATTAGCACAGTTTAATCAGATATTGTAAATTATTACTATTCTTTTAATTGCTAATTGAAAATGAAAAGATTTCCATACAATTGACGGTGCCTTAGCACCTTCTGTTTTTTTTAATCTGAGAGGAGCCAGTTGGGATTTTATCATGGGGGGGAGGGCATGTCCTGTCACTCCTAGCTTTGATTAAAGCAATTGTGTCATTAGGGGGTGAGGTCCATTATTTGCCGTGTCGTCTTCACATCCTTCAGAGACATGACGGGAAATCTTGCAGTTGTCACCCCAACAGGTGTTCTCATTCCTCCTGCTCCATTCACAGCTAAAAAGTTTGTAGTGTTTATCACCTTCACTTCTTCTTGGTGGTCACCATGTTCAATTGCGAAATACTTAACAGGATCTAATCCTTTCACATTCAAGTAAAAAAAATTGGCACTAGATGCACTTCTCGGTGTATAATAAAAATGTGAACAGAAATATGTTGCAGACCACAAGTCATTAGATGTGACCTACATGATTGTTGACCTGGACAAATGATCATTTAAAATCATGATACAGCTGGCTCAATCCTCTTGACAAATCAATGTACGTATGACTGGGGCCCCCCACTGTACGTTCCTATTGGGTAGAGCATAGCGGGGTTCTATGTACTCATCCTGCCCCCTTCCCTCTCCAGCACTCATTTGTTCTCCTGTCTCTGGAAACAATCATAAAAGATCATTTGCACTGACTGAAATCTAACGCTTGTGTGTAGCCTTACTCTCCCACACAACTCTAATTAGATGTTGTAATTAAATGCTGGGCAGAGCAATAGAATCATGATTGGTTCACATCCCTGACTTTTCACGGGAGATTACTGGAAGTGAAAATGAAAGACTTTGTATTATATTTTTCCACTTTACATTTGAAGCGTTTAGTAAATATATCATAAATACAAAAGCTAACCAACCCTTCTCCGGCAGCGTCGGCTTGTAAACAAACTTTTGGCAACCGTAGAAGCTTGGAGTTTGTTTACATTTCCTAAGTCGACTCTGTGCATTTACAGAGAGGCGATCGCTACTAATAATTAATTGGCCCCAAATCCCCTTGCCCCACCTCCAGGTGTTCTGGGTCCAGAAAAAAGTTCAGGATGGCAATCGGCACTGAGGAGAAATTGAAGTGAATCTGAAAGTGCTTTACGTGGGTACACATCAGATGATTACATGCTGTGCCAGGGGGAGAGCAGGTAAAGTACAACCCTCTACTCGCCTGTAGGGTTTGTGTTTGTATATAACAAAATACAGTTCCACATACAACTATTAGTTCTGGCAAAGGAAGGAGTTAGTGTAAACCTGTCTGTATAACTGCAAATATTGTTACCTTTTTTGACCAAAATATCATGTAGCAACCACATCTCAAAGCGGTATTCTAGGTAAATCTTTTCTGAAAAGGCTGTTAATATCTTTAAGAATAATAACGTTAAAATCCCTGATTTGAAAGGATGCCGCTGTTGACTTTTGCGTTGGTCATTTAATTAAATGCCTTGGCATACAATCCAAACCCTCACCTGCAGCCAGGCTACAAAACCAGATGTGTGGGATTTTGCCTACCTATCGCTGCAGGAAGCCTCAGCAGAATGTTCTTTAGCAAAGACAACCATTTTTGGCAGTTTTGATATCTACCCCAGCAAAATGGAAAAGATTTGTGAGAAGAGTTCTGCTTTAAAGAGACATGTTTTGTTGTTCTTTGTTGTGTGACTCCCTCGATCGGTCTTTGAACTGGAAACGGGAAATCAGATTTCAATCTAATGCCTACGATCAGCTAATAGGCTTCATGTTCTATTTGTAGGTGTCTCAGCATGCGGCGAAATGTATCCCAGCCATGGTGTGCCCGGAGCTTACCGAGCAGATTAGGAGAGAGATTGCGGCTTCCGTGCACCAGAGGAAAGGGGACTTTGCTTGTTACTTCCTCACGGATCTGGTGACCTTCACTTTACCCGCCGGTAAGTGCCGGGCTCTGCTCTTCTACACTCGATGGACCCTTTTGTGAATCGGAGTAGTGAATATAATTTTGCGGTGCACCAATTAGACTTGAATCCTTTCTATCACACATTTGCCTTATTAAGGGAGAATTCTGCTTTTGGTAAACAAGTATGGAAGGAGGTTAAAAGGCACCAGAAGAAGTGGTTGGGGAGACTTACTGTAGTTACTTTAGAGCAAATCCTCCTCCAGAAAAGAGGAGGCCGGCCTTTAATAATAGTATTCCGAATATTAAACCATTATTGGTCTCTTGCAACCAATTTATATTTGCATGCTCACGATTGGATGCAGTATCATCAGGTCATAGGCTTCCCTATACAGGTGTCTGCTGAGTAATTTCATCATCTGCAAGAAGCAACACCTTCTGCAAGGTAACGTGGACATTAGGAGGTTGAGGCGTGCCAGTGTCTTACATATCAATAGGGAAGGTGCAGGTGGCCCTTTTAGGCTGTTTTAATCCATTTTACACCTTGCATCTGGTTAGTTTGAATTATAATATGCAAGGCTCAGCTCAGTCACTCAGGTTAATGTGTCTCTCCCCACAATGGCTGTTACTTTAACCAACAAATCTTTTCTCTCTGCAGATATAGAAGATTTGCCACCCCCAGTCCAGGAGAAACTGTTTGATGAAGTTTTGGACCGGGATGTACAGAAAGGTGATGTTTAAACCTTTTAACCTTTACTACCGGCAATTGTGTACCTTTTTGTGGTTCCATGTAAAATGTCTTTTTTGAATTTGATTTCAGAGCTAGAAGAAGAATCTCCTATCATTAATTGGTCACTGGAGCTGGGGACCCGTCTGGATAGCAGACTTTATGCACTTTGGAATCGCACCGCAGGAGACTGCCTGCTGGATTCTGTACTACAAGCTACATGGGGCATCTATGACAAAGACTCGGTCCTAAGGAAGGCTTTGCACGACAGCCTCCACGACTGCTCCCACTGGTAACCGTGACTTGTGGCCTTACTTAGGGTTTGTTTCGTTTGGTTAAGCCACCCGGGTTTGAGAAAACGTTAAAACCGGCTCTGAGGGTTTTGGGGTCCTTGTTTAACCCAAAAACTCGGCTCATTTTGCTTTATTTTCGGTCTATACTTCCTTCCATAACGCAATCCTGCAGATAAGATACCATATATATCGTATGTTGGGTATAGTCACTGAAAGTAGTCAGAGGCCTGTTGGTTTTTGGGCCGACTGCCTCCCGAATTCCTAAATCTATCCTTCCCCGGGCCAGGGCCCTGCAAAGTGCATACAGTTCTTTTTTGAATCATTTAATGCATGTTTTCTATTGTGAATGTGCTCAATAGTATGACTGTGTGTTTTCATTTGTGTTTTTTTTTTTTTTTTTGGCCAGGTTTTATAGCCGCTGGAAGGAGTGGGAGTCTTGGTACTCACAGAGTTTTGGGTTACACTTCTCTCTAAGAGAGGAACAGTGGCAGGAAGACTGGGCTTTTATTCTGTCCCTTGCTAGCCAGGTAAAATCCAAAAGCATTGATTGCAGCACGGGCACCAAGTCCGGGAGATCCCTCCGGAGAGAAGTTTTACTTGTGCATAACTATGCTGAATTTGCACTTTAGAATGTGTAAAAATGATATGTTCTCACGCAATTCCAATTTTCCTCATTTACAATGAAAGTCCTATCCTAAATTTGTATTGAACTTCCAGATGTGTCTGCCCCTTTCCCCAGTAATTGATCGTTACACTTGTCTGTAAAATGTTGACACAGATGTATGCTATATGTTGCCAGGCTGTTTTTCTAGCTAGAATGAAGTTCCAGACGATCAGGGGGGATATTAATGGCCTACGGCCTAAAACTAACCTCCAGGCTAATAGGATGAGCGTCTATTCTGAATATATTGAATTGCGAATGCCCGATACAAATAATGAGGAGGAGAGCACCCTGTCCACAAGGGCTTACGGTCTAAGAGGTGTAGGGTAGGTGGAATGGTACTAAATAGGAGGAGGGGATCAGGTGAGGGGAAGGTCCGGAAGCGATTCGCGTGTCCTCTATATATGTTTGCGGAGTTTGATTGTGCCGAAACAAGGCGAGTAGAAGATAAAGCCCATCGTGAGGCTGCCGCTCCTTCGCCGTCTAGTCACTTAAGTGCCGTTTCAAATTATTCACCCGACGGCTCTCCAAATCTTTTGACGGGTAAAATATTTTTGACGTGTATTTAGCTTTTGGAGTTTAGATTTAATTAGGAACATATAACAGTCCCCTAGAAACAGTTTGGTGGCAGCAGAAAAGAAAGGAAGGAGAGTTTTTATGGTGAAAAGTCCCTCAATATTTTATTTTATTGCTTTGTATTTTTGAGCAAGTCATTGTTTATCATTATCTGCTTCCTTCGGCCAGCTTTAAAGGAAGAATCCTGCCGTTTGTAAGAATAGATTGCTATGTTCTCAGACACTTTACTGTTTCTAGGCAGCCAAAAAAAAAGTCCATTTTAGAATCTCAAATCTATTAACTGGTGTGCTATGGATGAAATCTGTCCCTAAAGTCCCGTTTGTATTTTTCGTAACCGTTTGGTTCTTTTGTGGGGTCCCGCTGAATCATTTATAGATTCCCGGAACGGGTACGGCATACCTTTCAAAATCTTCCAGTCGCACGGTGTGGGGAGCTTTACTGTGATATCCCCAAGCAAGTAAGTTTTACAAGGCTAGTGGGTCGGTGTGGATCTGCTAACACGTGTCGATCGTATCTTATAAACCTGACGACGTTTACCTGTATGATCTAACCTGGAGTGTTTTATCTCTTTACAGCCAGGGGCCAGCCTGGAACAGACGCACATCTTTGTCCTTGCTCATATTCTTAGGAGACCGATCATAGTGTATGGAGTGAAATATTATAAGAGCTTCCGCGGAGAGACGCTTGGATATACTCGTTTTCAAGGTACGGCACGCTTCCTATATACCGGTTAGGAAATCCTGGCAACGGGAGGGGACTATTAATGGGGGATAACGGTGTGTTATGTGCAGCTAGGTAAACACTGGAGTAAAGGGAATCGGAGATGTCTGCGAGAAGCTGCAAAACACGTAGCGGGTGCGGGGTTTTTATTTAGTTGCCGTATGACTTTGGTAAGACCGCACCCATTGCTTCATCGATGAGGCTGTAAGAGATCGGAAGGCGGCCGGTATCCCGGTACCTTGGGCGGTTGTTGTTTCGGTTCACGTTCACGTCTTGTTTTATACTACTATGGGTACAATACACAATACTGTGTGAAAATCCGATTTGGAATCTCTGTTCCCAGTAGAACTTAATGCCCAGAGTCTTCTTGTCTTTTCGGTGCTCTCATTATTCCTGTCTGGTTATGTCAGCGGTGGATGATCTGTTTACACGGAGGAACAGATGCGGCCGCAGTGACTAATAATTAGGTTAACCGGTTACAAGGCCCGAGGTGCTCTGTCACGTGAAGACTTGATTTGTCAAACTGCTCGGAAGAGGTGGAGCTTTCTAAATCTGTGACTGGTAGAAGCCGTGCGTTTGTGCCTATGACGCCGACTCTTTGAAGTCTTGAAATATCTGTGAAGAGCTGAACTGCCATATAACTAAATCTATTTAATCATACAATATAGTTCCTTTCTGGGGTCCTTAGTACAGCAGAAAAGGAAGGCAGCCGTTATAAATTCTGGTAACGTTTAGTAAATAGGTGGAAATATCAGATGCTCGATGTGTGTCGCCTATGGGTATGCTTAGTGACTTTACCAAATCTCCAGAATATTCCTTCTCTTTGCCGTGCACGGTCAGTAGCTGATGTTGGTTGTGTCGTGATATTTTCCCCCCTGTGTTGGGCTTCAGGCACTCATTGGTTGAATATAAATAGTTAAGCGTTGTAGTTTGGGTGGATGGCAGACTTTTCTTCCAGCACCTGGATCCTAAAGGTTACATCTTTCTAAAGACACCATTTACACTATAGAAGTATATTCTCCAAATGCTTTCATTTCTCCAAAGTCTGACTGGCGAGTTATTTGGCCTCCTTCCAAAATAGCTGTGTGCATTTTAGAAACCACAAATAAAGCAAATTAGCTCCATGAGCTCTGTAAAATATGTTGGCGGTATATAATAGAATGAGACAAATATACTAAATATTCCTGTTTGCCCAGAGGCTGCATCCCCAGTGCAGAGAAGTTGTTGGAGGATTTCTGTATCTGTCTGACAACTGATCGGCACCAACTTCCACCGCCACAGGTTTTCTCTCATTAGTTTGGTAGCATTTGTCAAAGTCCTCCCAAGTCCAAATTGTTCCTTGCTAATATTTTCTGCACAAACCGAAACTAAATTCTGCTGATTTTATGGTTGTCCGTAAGATGAAACGTGTACCACGCTGACCCTTCTGACCTTCTTCCCCCAGGAGTGTATCTGCCTCTGCTGTGGGAGCAAAGCTTCTGCTGGAAAAGTCCGATCGCCTTGGGCTACACGCGGGGTCATTTCTCTGCCCTGGTGGCCATGGAAAACGATGGCTTTGACAATCGCGGGGCCGGTGCGAATCTAAACACAGACGACGACGTGACAGTTACGTTTCTCCCACTGGTGGACAGCGAACGGAAGCTCCTCCACATTCACTTCCTGTCTGCGCAAGAGGTGAGCCGGTGCCCTTTCTATTGTACCACACGAAGGTGCTGAGAGAATTGTCATCTGTTATTGCTGGCTATGTAATGATCATGGGGAGCTCTTTACCTGCTGATTGCTTGTGGAATGCATATGGAAGCCAGAGACCACAATGAAATCAGCATGTGTATATGGAGGATATAGATATATTTGGTTACAAGTATCCAATACATTTACTGTATACACTTACATCCTAGAACTATGATGGTGAGTTAGCTTTACTGGAGCACCAACAGTCACTGCTCGATTTATTTGTCACAAGTTATCTTGACACATTTTAGTTTACCTATAAACAGCTTAGTTTGTGACCCGAATGCTTTGTGCTATACATTGCATACCTTGCGTGATATAGTGCATGCTTTGTTTTAGTATAACCTCTGTGTTTGTTTACTAAATGTCTCTTGTTTTTGGGGACTTTTTGTAAAATGAATTCAGACTCCACATGGCCAATCCAGCATTTTTTTTTTAAACATTTACAATATAAAATCCTCATTTACAGGATTTTACTAAATAGAGTGCCAGTGCTTTTTTTTTTTCTTTTTTTTTTATTACTATTAAAAGCATTTCTTGCCTATTTTATTCCACATCTGGTTTCAGTTTTTTAGAAAGAAAGAAAAGCTTTTGATGTGTTGAGCACTAAAGAAGGGTTTGGTGTGTATAGTGCATTAGATTGTTCAGGCCCGGGCACTCTGTGAGCACCATAAGAGCCGCCGGCTGTATCTTCAGCAACGTTCTCAGTGCTTCCCTTCAAATTGGAGGAGGAAAAGCAGTGTAATCTGATTTATTTAATGTGGCATATTAAAACGTCCTATCGGAAACAAATATGTTTGGATTTTTTTTAGTTTCGGGTGGCCCTTTAAAAGTAGATGTTTCCTTAAGAATGGCATGTTTATAATGATCAATATTGATGGCGATGGTAAAATGTAAAAATGGGGTGGGCGGTTTTATCATTCAGAGCCATCATGTTAGGTCATTGTCTTTGCATCCCGTACAATTCCTATCCAATTTACTTAGAGAGTGCCATCTGCTGGCTGAAACATTAAATGCATCTCTATCCTAGTTTTTGAAAGGATTAGAACTCCTGATATTATTAAACAGGATTTATATGGCACCAACATATTATGCAGTGCTGTACATTAAATAGGGATGTGTATTACTTTTTTACTGTCATGGTGGTTACAAAGTAGAATCCTCTAGAGAGCCCAGAATAGTATTTATACCCAACTGGTCTTAAACCTTCCGTTCTCCATCCAAAATGGACAAAGGTAAGTGACATTTCCGCTCCTGGTAAATCGATCGAGGAGAGACGCTCTGAAAGATCCCC
Source organism: Pyxicephalus adspersus (assembly GCF_032062135.1). NCBI lineage: Eukaryota > Metazoa > Chordata > Amphibia > Anura > Pyxicephalidae > Pyxicephalus > Pyxicephalus adspersus. The sequence continues at coordinate 16,342,407 of NC_092867.1, read as the reverse complement.
TTTGTTCTGGTGGTGACGTCTCCATATTGTACCGGTAGCTATGGCGGGTAAAGTTGTAGAAGTGTTTGGTGTTATGTGCTCAGCTGTCACTTGTTATCTGGTATAAGGCTAAAATACTCTCACCGATGGCTCTTTCTTGCCTCAAACCAAGCCCAGAATCCTCCGTCATTGTGTAAATGTGGGCACAGAGCCCTTGCACTGTTCAGAGTTGTCTGATGGCAGCTAGTAAAAAAACAAAAAAAAACAAAAATTCTATTGGCAATAAAGCTCTGCAAGCTTGGATTGAGGTTTGAGAAACAGCCGTCATAAGCGCTCACCTGTACATGAGAGCAGGAAAATCCATGCGGGGGCTTCCCTAATCGTGAGGTAGGCGATGTTAGAAGCCATCTGCCCTGAATGAATCCTCCAGCTGTGGGATGTTATTATGAAGTGACATTTATCTTTGGATGAGTCTGTAAATGATGTGATTAATGAGTTGAGTTTAATAGGAGGTATCGATTCATTAATAGCCACCTAATGTCACGTATTGATTGCATCTTTCTGTAGTGGGAGGATCATTATTCCTGTTTGGAGTCTAATTAGACGCCTGCATGTGCTCGCTACCATACTCAAATGGCAGCAAATCCTTTGACAACTGCGGAGCAAATTTCTACAGATAATAAAAGTTTTTAACTGTTAGAGGAGACCCCTGGATTCCTTGGAGCCCTCCGAGTATAAATGTGTGCTGCTTGTGAAATTTCTTCTAGTCAAATATTGGCTCAGATTTAAGGTGCAATGAGAATAAAGTTTAGGAACTGAATTTCATCTGTTACCGGTCAATCTGTAGAAAGTTTTCTGTCCCTTGAGATTTTAGTTTTCTGCAGGTATCTGGTTAAATCCATCCATTTTTCCTGAGTTCCCTGTATAGTAATTTGGGTCTCCCCTTTAAACTACAAGGCTGGAACAATAGCGTTTACCTGTACCACGGGAATTGTTTTACCTGTAAGGAATAGTAGACAGTCATAGAAAACTGAAATGAGGTAATTTGTAGCAATTGGGTTTTATTTGTATAGCGAGGGGTAGGCCAGACTCTGTCCACAATGTGGACTCTGCTGAGCTGTTGGCGCAGCGACGGGTCACAGACGGAAATAAAATATGACGGGAGGTTGCAACTTTTCTCACTTTGCCAAAGCTAGAAATATATTAAAAAAACAAAAAAAAGTTAGTCATGTTTATCGTGTTTGTCTAGATTTGTTCTCTGGCTCGGCTTCATCAGTGCTTTTATATAGCGGGATTATATTTGCCGTACAGCGAGTGTTGATGAAAAGCAGATGACTGAAATGCAGCCAAGAAGACTTCAGGGACTGTTTACATTTCCCAAAAAGGCCTGACCTGAAGTGTACTGTGACCTGCCTGTTTAATTGTGAAAACTGGTTATTTCTAAATCCCGGGATGTCTGCTTTGCATCCTTTGTTGGTTTGGCTGCAATATTGTAGAAAGTTCGGCAAACCTGCAAACTTTTCCTAAAGGGTCAGTCCACCTGAAACTGGGTTGGATGTCTACAGAGTTATAGATGCAGATGGCACCGGCTGATTTATCCTTCTGCCGGGTACATGAAATCTAATATCTGCGCCAACAATTGCCAGTCCTGTATGATTCTTCCTTTTGATCATTTCGATATTGGACATTTAGAAACCTGAGTCTTGGCATAACGAATGTAACATCTAAGCTAACATTTTTTTTTATTTTTTCTGTTGCAGCTTGGAAATGAGGACCAACAGGAAAAGCTCCTGCGTGAATGGTTGGACTGTTGTGTAACAGAAGGCGGCATCTTGGTAGCCATGCAAAAAAGCTCCCGCCGTCGTAACCACCCGCTAGTGACACAAATGGTGGAAAAATGGTTGGATGGTTATCGTCAGATTCGTCCCTGTACGGCGCTGTCTGACGGAGAAGAAGATGAAGAGGACGAGGACGAGTGAGGACACGTTTGGGCTTATTGTGTAAATGGCACATGCTGCGAGGTCACGGCCGGGACCTGCGATACCCGGGACCCCGCGTTATGTGTTTGGGCTCCGAAGCAGGGAGGAAGGCTCCGGCCCACTCGATCCCGGGAAACGGCACCTCTAGCTCTGACAAAATTTATGAGACTGGACACTTTATTTCTTTAAATTTTTTTTTTTTTTGTCTCTCCCTCCTCAATCTGGGTTGTAAATCTTGGCGTATAATGCATGTGTTGTGCAACAGGGGAGAGAAGACTTTAAAGGTTAAAAATAGAAAAAAAAAAAAAAAAATAAAACCCCACAAAAAATGCCATGGTTAACCCATCAGAGCAGTGGGCTGACCATTAGCTGCTTTGCTCCTAGTTCCTGACCTCTTTGTTTGTTTTTTTTGCAAGGTTTAAGTCTAATTTGAGTTGTTTTAACCCCCCCTCCCAAACTTGATTTTAACCCCAGCATTACTGGCCCGGCCACGAGTTGTATATTGCACAGTTACTCATGGATGGCTTCTGGCTGTCTCAAGCAATAAAGGGGTTAAGTCTACTTTTCATTTTAGGTTTCTGTACACAAGCGGTAACACAGATTTCGGGCCCTTCTCGCATGTCGATGGTCTGAGTTCAGACCAAAAAGCATTTTTATTTTAGTTTTTTTTCTTTTCTTAATATGTGGTAATGAACTAGTTATGAGTAAATGAAGAAAAGCTGAGGATTATTTTTTTTGCATATTGTCTTTATGGCTTCCTATTTCTCCAGAGTCAACTGAGCATTTTTTTTTTCTTTTCCAGTTTCTGAAAACTTTATATATTTATTTGTTCCCGAACACTTGTCCCCCCCCCTCACATGCAGGAATTAGGTTCTAAAGCAATTTGTGTGCGGTTTGCCAGCTTGGACTTGATTGCGAATGTGACACAAATACATCGTCTTGCTGTGAACCCTTATTCTCGATTTGCTCATTTACTTTTGTGTTTTGTGATCTGTTCGGGGACTAGTCCTGGGTTTACACTTCGGGTATGGGGCAGGCCGGAGAGCTTGGCAAATCTGCATCCTGACGGGCTGGACTTTACATTTTTCTTCCTTAATTGTAAAGTCTTCAAATTTTTTGGTCTAGGATCTGATTCTTCAGGGCCACGCTAATAAGCTCTGACATTGATTGGTAACCACACATACACTATATATAAACACATATTACAGTGATTTAGCTACCTCAATATGGAATGTACTCTGTCAAGCTAGGCAACTGGCGCTTCCATTCTGCAGCTTCAGGGCCACCGGTCACCCCCTGGTGTTTTAGAGCTTTACCTATGTGCTGACATTTCTGACACATTTAACATTTATCGCATTAAAAAAACACCCGTTGTGGGAGAAGCCGAGGGGCTGCCGTTGGCTTTTCCTGCTGGAAATTGTATTTACCTGCCTGTACAGTGTAGAGATTGGGACTCGTGTCTGTTCTTAGACTTTATTACACGCACGTATAGAATATGGCGGCGGCCCCCATTTCTGTAATCGGGTGAACTTTCCCCGTACAGAAAGCCGGCCGTACGATTTCCATATAAAATATTTCCAAGTGAAGTAAATGGTAGCTTGTTACTCTGTGCAGGAAGTGTGTAGTAATACCAGTTTGATAATTTAGTTTATTTTTGGACAGTTTGGTGGAATTTTTAGTCTGTCTTGAAAAATTAAAACTCATTTCAGAACACACAGAACAAGAAGTGCAATACCTACAGTCACTACGTCAATGGTAACGGGTACGATGTAAAGTAATAAAAACTAAAATGGAAAATCGGTGTTATAAAATACAGTTGATTTGTTTTGAGATTTCCTGAGTCAGTGGAGCAGAAGGACAGACGAGAGACAAACAAACACCACACTAATGTTCACTTCAGGTTTGGTGTCTAACGTGGACCAGTAGCCGTCTGTCCCGTACATTTTATGATATGCAGGTGTGAATCTTGCAACAACACCCCAGAGTCAATTTTCTCACCCCCCCCCCCAGAGAGGCAGCAATGTCTTAGGTTGACGCGGTTGTGTGGTAATAGGTATTGTGGCTTGGGGAGAGTCTTGGATGGCTGTGATTTATGTGCTTGCGTAGTCCAGGTTATCTTTGCGGCCAGGCTGGCCGGTTGCGTCCCCTCCTGTGTGTTTGGTTAGCTGCGCTTTTCTCCGGCCGTCGTGTGTTCTGATGCTCCTTTGTGGGATGCTGGCTTTTTGAACCGGTGTGTGTTTATTTTCCTCTTGCTGCCTGGCAGAATGGACCACTGAAGGATGATTAGGGAAGCGGGGAGATCCCTTGTAATGAATTCTTTCACTGACGGTGGGAGCCATAGCCGGTGAGGAATCTGCACGGAAAGAGAACAGAACACATTAAATGTTGCGACGAGTGTGTGCACAGCCCCTGGTATTTGACGGGCCCATTAGTGTATGCCTTGCTGTCAATGTATCGCTTCTGCCTTTGTACTAAGTAAGTTTTAATGTGTTCCGGCAAGATGAGTTGTAGATGATCTCGTTAATGTTGACTACACGGCTAGCAGAGGTCCGATAGAAAATTTAATGTGTCTTTAGAGAGGTGGAATAGTAACAATGAAGTGTAATGCTTAAGACTAAACTGGCACACGGTAATAAGTCTGTACTTTCCATAGTCCAGGCAGGCGCGTCATATGCCTCAGATGGAGCTTTACACACTTACTGTTCAGTATATGGCACAGCGTGTGATTGGCTGGCAACATTTAGTTAGCGGTTTCATATGTATTTAATGAATTTCAGATCTTGGACACATCTACCTGCAGCTACTACTTGGCTATGTTGAAAGAAATGTTTAGTGAAACTAGAATTTCATGCAGGACCCTTTTTTATTAGGCATAAAGTGTGATTGATGATATCTTAGTTATCTCTTAAATTTTCCTGCATCTTGCAAGCTCCACTACAGACTGTTTCTTTTCTTAAAGGGTTAGATGAGGCTTCCGGCTGTGGCCATATGGGTGGTCTTTGGCTGTTTAAAGAGTAGTGAGGCACTAAAGCTTGCTGCGCAGCTCAGAGTTACAGACAGATTAGTTATTGGTGCTGTCTGTCAATACTTGACCCTTGTCTTGATGAAGAGACAGCCTTCACGTTATTCCTCCATACTGGCACTAAAGAGTTCTGTAGATACTTCATTGAGCTGCTTGAATCCTCTAGCCACGCTCGGCGTACACACAAAAGCCTCCCGTATCTTGGTCTACACGAGCCTCACCCTGGTATTGTGTGATATCTAGTAGTAGTGTAGTGATACTTTATATGAAATGGTACAGGTGATGGGGGTAGAAGATTTCAGATGATGACGGTGTGAATGGAAAGTGTAGAAATAAGTCTCCCAGCACAGTAGCTCTTTAATTTCAAGTGAGTTTGTTAGATATTCATATCTACTTCCTAAGGCAGGGTTCAGTATCCTGGTTCTATTTTAGCAGGGCTTTATTGAGCGGATGATTGATTGATTGGCTAATGTGCATGGAAATCCCAGGGCTGCATTCACACCCTTTGCAATGCAGTGAATACACTTTGCTTTTAATGTGCTATATTATAATGATGTTTATTTTTTCCTAACAGAAGGCAAAATTGTGTTTTTTTCCAAATGCATGCAGCATGTTCCATTTTCCTCTGCATCGGTGTACCCTGGGCTGATTGATTGGAAACTATGGATTTCAGCTTTCAATGCATTGGGCCTGACCTAAGTGGAAGAGAGTTATGATGTGCTGAAGTGAGAAATGGAAATGATTGCCTAACTGGTCCCGGTGTAGGGAGGTAATGGCACACTTGGTACCACGGTATAGTGGAAGTGCTAGTGCCATTGTAAAGAAGAGAGTAGTAATGGTGCTGTCTGTGTATAAATAAGATAGCAGCATGGATGGGGACAGGGATCTTGAATGTTTATTTCTGGGTAGGTAAGTAAGTAAGTCATTGGGTATGTTACAGGGTTAGTACAGTGCTGCCTCTATTTTACCAATCCCTAGCATATGACACTAGAAATGTCATTAATAAATAAATCAATAAATACACAGCTTTGGCATTATCAAGTATTTTGTATGCCTACCAACAAACACTGCCGTTTCCCCCTTTCCTTATGGTGAATGTACCTGCTGCCTCTGCCATACCTAGCACAAACTACACTGACACTTACTTACTTACTTACTTACTTACTTACACTTAACTGCAGTCAGTCATCATTGTGTCTGCAACTATGAGAGGGTATATGTGTAACAAACAAACAAACAAACAAACAGTGTTGAAAATGTTGAGTGTTGTGTGTGTTTGTTTGTTTGTAGAAGTATGAGAAACGTTTCAGGGTTAGAGCTGTGGTGTTGGGACTGCCGACAGACACTATAGTGAAGCCTTTCCACCTGATTTATTTAAGCTCTCTGGGACTGAGGAAGATATAAACCAGCAAGGCTGAAATGGATTTAATTAGGCAATTTGCAAACCCATTGATTGATTGATGTGCAATTTAATTTAATAATGTTTGCCAAGAATAGAATGTCATAAGAAAACCAGGAAATCAATCAATCAATCAATCAATCGATCACATCTTGTGATCATTTAGTGATGGTGAGGCAAGTCACTCTCTCTACTGCCTTTTGAGTTTTCCTAATGTCACTGGTGGAAAAATAAATTAACATAACATTTAGACAGACAGCCTCGATTCAATCAATCAATCCCCTAACCTACAATCCATTAAATGTGTGGGATGAAGTCTTTCTTTCTGATTGATGTGTGAATTTGGCCCCCGCCATGCTTTAGTGTTCTTAGTCTGTAAATGTGACTGACTAAAATCTCTCTCTGCTTTGGCATGACGCTGTCCTATATCTCCAAGCAAATAATATCCTGCAAAGTCTGGCTGGCAAAGAGAAAATTTGTTTTCTCTTTCTGTTGCATTAAACCAAAAAAGCTGAATAATGAACATCAATCATATCTTTCTTTATGATCTATATAGACTTTTTACTTTTATTATTTATTTATTTTCTGTTTTGTGTAATTTTGATCTAATTTTTCCCTTCATCTATCTGTTGAATATCCACTTTGAAGCAGGGGGCAGTAACTTA
>NC_092867.1:16217076-16332968 GCF_032062135.1 Pyxicephalus adspersus | reverse complement strand
GCCGTGTATATAACTAGGAGTGACAGGGCAGCTTGTCTGTCCGTGGCAGCTGTGTATCTTTGTCCAAAGTGTATCTTTGGAAAGTGTACAGTTAACGAAAAGAATTAAAACTGAATTGGAACTGAACAAGAACTGACAAATGACGCTCTGCGCACAACAGCCCACCAATAGGGTAAGTAGCTCGCAATAAGCAACTCTTTGTTTCATAGGGTTTGTAACGGGCAAAAAGACTCAAATAACTAACTCAACTGTTTGTTGGGAATGAAGCAATGAGCACAAAAAACACAATTGTATTCACCAATCAAATAAAAATACCTGTCAACATTACCTTTTTACTACTTACAAACTGCAAAGGCATACCGTCTATCTTTCATAATGCTTATTAAAGAAATACATTCTCCAAAACAACACATCCCCCTCACCCCCCCCCTTGTATTTCCCAATTGCAGCACACTCAAATTCAAAATTGATAAACCTCATCAAATATTAACCAACTTCTAAATCACTCCTGGAGCCACCATATAACAAAACCAAATCTGTAGGAAACATAACCACCATGTAACAACATCACTACCACCTACTTTATACCTTGATGAAAGTTACCAGTGATCATCTACCCCACCCACGAGGACAGATCCATACACACAGTGGACCTCATCTTCCCAATGGGAACATTACAAAACACGCCAGTTCACATTTGCAGAACCTTCAGCCATGATTGTTCACCTACACTAACTTTTGGATAACAATTATTACACTCTGCATCTCACCACCACAGCTTTCGAAATACTCAGCAACCCCTAAATACTACTACTACTACTCCATCCTTTTACATTAACAAAAACAAACATCCCACTATTGGAACTCACTCATTTGCCATTGATCCAAATGAAAACAGGTTGCAAAGTGACAAAACAAACAAACACTTGAACGCCCTTTGCCATCTCCACAGTTCCACTAACCCCAAACAAACTATTTTTCACCACCTTTCATTCACCCTCCTCCAACAAACAACTTCATTATCATCTGAAGATATGTCATCATATCATAGACAAGACTGACATAATCCACATCATCATTAATTTGGAACCTTAGTTCCCTTACTTTCTTAATTTAAAATCCAAAAGTCTCTCCACACCCTCCAGCCGGCACTATACCTGGCATCCTGTCTCTCACATCTAACCTTCATTTACATTCTCTATCCTCAACCACATTGACTAAAGTTTTCAACCCCTTGCCATTCATTCAACTGGAAACACACTCAAAAAGTCACAAACAAACAAACACCCTTCAGATTGATTGAAAGACTGATTAATAGAAAAATCACAAAATATTTTTTAACAATCACCTTTTGATAGTCAGTTATTCTCAATTATTTAGGGCTTACTTTAGTTTACCAAAAATCTACTACTACTACTACTTGTATCTTTAAAAAAGGTTTCTCAGATTCTCACTCTAAAACTATTTCTGCTTGCCCTCATTGTATTTCATCTATCTCAACCAATGCCACATTCTGCTCTGTGTCCTACCAAAAACCAGGCTCCGTTCCAATCCCCATCAAACGCCATAGCTTCCTTAGCCCACCTCCACCAGTACTGACTCCTTAACACCTTGATCGTCATTTCCAAAATTCAGTAACTCTTCCTTGTATCCTTTAGGAGCTGGGTCACTCCCCTCAGCTTAACAAGTACATATCCATGATGTTACAAAAATAGGCGTACTCCCAAAAAAAAAAAAAAAGAATTCGCTTAACACCCCCTACCCCTTCACCTAACCAATCCTCCCCTTTCAGAAATGTAAACCTGCTGCGGTTGCAGACCAGTGATTTTCAGTGTGTGTTGTGTTGTTGTAGTCATTTCTCCTGGCCAGTACCTCATAGACTTGTACAGGTGGTTTTCTGAGACAGATAAACCTCAGAGAGGTCTATAGGACTCCGTCACACATGAGTTCAGATTATTCCAGGTTGAGTTTCAGGAATCGGTCAGACATCCGAGATGAGATGGCCGACAGGCAGCGCGAGACCTTATCCTGAGGGAGACGGGTCAGGGGTGGACCCCCAGTGTCGTCGGCATACAGATGGTACTGAAAGCCAAAGGAGGAGATGAGACTACGGAGGGAGGAGGTGTACAGAGAAAAGAGAACCGGTCCAAGGACTGACCCTTTGGGAACCCCAACAGAGAGGGGAGTAGGAAAGGAGGAATTACCATTGAAAGGAGCAGTCGGACAGATAGGAAGCAAACCAAGACAGAGCGGCGTCGCTGATAATTTGTATCACAAGGTGGTGATCAAAAGTGTCAAAAGCAGGGGAAAGATCAAGGAGATCGAGGAGGTAAAAATGACACGTCGGAGTCTGACTTTGTGCAGCCGAGCACAAGTGGCCTCGGAGCCAACTTTATGAACTACAAACTGTCTTTTGTAGATGTTTGGCGCGATTGCCCTGCCAGGGTCGGCAGGATGGAGGTAGCGGAAGGCGACGGGGACAAATTTATCCAAAGCCAAAGAAAGAGAGCGGTCGAACCGAGCGGCAGCTTTAGCTGGAGATGTGGAGACGGCGAGGATGAGGGGACGTAAGGCAGTTTGAGAATAGGTTGTGATCAAGGTCACGGATATCTCTCCGCCACAGACCGGGTCTGGGATGTGCCAAAGGAGAGCAATAATTAGATCAGCTCGAAGGCGATTAGGTTGTGATCCGAAAGGGGGAATAGTAAGTTTTCAATGTGGGTGAGGTTGCAGAGTTTGGCAAATAAAATCCAGAGATCACAAAAGGATATGTCCAAACTCCAAGCTGCAGGAATGCAGACTTCTTAGTCAATAAATGCAGTCACAAGAGTCTGTGTGTAGCTGTGCATTGGACCTCTATTTTTCCCTGCTGAACGCGCATGTCAAAATGTGCGCGGTTATCCTCGTGTGACTCGCAGAGTTGCAATTTTAGCATACTTTATTTTTTACCCGCAAACACAACTTTAGATCGGACATCTACCCGGCTTTACGATACTCACGCGAACGGTTCGGACTCGTGGACATCTAGAGCCGCTCCTCTAATTCTGCCCTCCTTCAGAGCTTGTGCCAAAGCCTTTTCGTCCACCAGCCCGCCACGGGCCGTATTCACCAGGAAGGCTCCCTGTCTCATCTGGAGAAAGAGACAATAAGGTAACATAGGAATCTTCCACGACAGACGCTACATATCTATTGGCACAAAAATACAAGTTCCACAAGACATTAACAAATGACGAACTGATGCAACATTAACAAGCAGGCGGCGCCCAATCACGCGACAGGTATAACATTCGCTAAGTACCATTCACGCCAACGTTTATTTTGTAGTAGAGTGGAAAAACACAAGTTTTTAGACACACGTTATGACAATGAAAACACAGTGCGATACTTCTCGTTTCCACAAACAAGTGCAGTATGTGCATCACAACACACACCAAGTGTGTGTAGAAATATGTCACAATCATAAAATACAAATTCGATGTGAGTGCATTGACGCAGTTTGGCAGGTCATTTGTAGCTACTAAATACACAGTACTACACACGTTTGCTTTTACAGGCCCTCTAGAAAATGAGATTACGACTACACACACCAAAACATGCAATTTCACTTGGTTACATACATAATCGATCACAATGTTTTGACATTTCACAGATGTGCAGCCACCATCTCTGCCAGGCCAATTTTCACCCTTATCAATTGCTGTACTTTCTCTCAAGTAACAGGCTGCACGACACACAAGTATCATTAAACAATGTGGCCCACGTAATGAACATCCTATTTACAACGATGTCTGCAGTTTTTTATTGGGTCATAAATCTATATATAAATAAATAAATAAATATATATATATATATATATATATATATACATACATACTTTTGCCTCACGGTTCCATGACATTACAAAAACATAGTCTTATGTTGCAATAACATCTACAACTACACACAATTCAGCTAATTCCTTGTTCAACACACATGTACACAGGCACTCGCTTTTGCGTTTGTGGCTCTCCGCCGTCTCCCATTGCAGAAACCGGCAGTAGTCACCCGTCACGTGGGGTTTGTACCGGCCTTCGTATCTTGTTTCCGTAACAGAAATGTCCCGGTGGAACCTCTTCCCTTGTTCATCGCTAACATCGCCCACATTTTCTGGGAAGAAGTCCAGGTGGGAATGTAAGAAATGAACTTTAGGTGACATTCGGCGGCAGCCAAGTTGACGGTATGCCGTTAGCATGTCGTTCACTAGTTTAGCATAGTTTTCAGCTCGCCCGCCGCTTGCCCAGAAAGTTTTGTCCGACTAGCTCAAATGAGACCCGAGCGGCAAGTTCAAGCGGGTCGAGTTTGTCTCGCGATGTGGCATCGCGCGTCAAATTGCAGATTTGGGGACCGACAAAACTGGCCGATTTCAGTTTAGCGTCTGTTATAACTTTTCCAAACTTGTCCTTCGCATACCATCACGATCCATTGCAATTACTAAGTTTTTCATAGATCAAAGTTTAATATGAACCTGCAGAGGGTAAATTTTCTGTGGATCGATAAGTGATTTATGCTTCACATTGTACACGTCAACAATGTGTTCAGGTCCGGGCGGCCATTCTTTCAATTTGTAACAACAGACGTAGGAGCGGCTGGCACTGGATTCTTGGCATCGTATGGCACTGGCTTCAGAGCAGATTTACAATCGGGATAGACGACGTTTGACTTCGTCTTCTTCGAAAACCCAGCAATTTTACTCATACAGAAGTAGCAGTCCGAGCGATGATGGTGTTTTGGCTCACGCCAAACCATAGGCACGGCAAAAGGCATTTTATTACTTTTCCCATTCAACCATTGTGTTAGGCCAGCTTTTATCCCTAACTCTGATTTCACATCCAAAGTAATACTTGTAAGCAAATATCACCCTTTTGGTTAGGTACTTGCGTCGATCACACGGGATATATTTTCCACAAACGTAGCAAAAATCGTCCAGTTTATTAACAGCTACTCATCTTTAGCTCAAAACAGACCCCATATGGCCTAGCTGTACTATCCAAAATGATGGTTTTGCACTAGAGACGAGCCCACGGTCTCTCGCTTTATATACCTATTTCTGACGTCAGCTCGCCGACTCGCCCGAAGGCGGGCAGCAGCCGCCGGAACCTGCACGCATACGTGCGATTCAGCCGAGGCGGCAGGCATAGCGGTAGCTGCAAATGTTAGAATGTTCCCGTGTAAAAATACATTACTCAATTACCCACCATTTAACAGCTATAGCACGCCTATAACTTAAAATCTGTACGGGCCAGCTGCAGTTCTTATTTGGGATTCTTTTGGGGGCCAAATAAATCCCCTCGCTAAGCATCGCTTGCGGCGCCTCACGTTTCCGCGTTCTGTCTTTTATAGAGGGCCGTAGTCACGCCGGTCCTCTGTAGAAGACAAACAAAAGCGTGCCAATGTGGCGTCCTACGATCGGCCGATCTTTTCCACGTGAAATCTAACACGGGAACTTGGATCGGTACGATTTTAATCTGAACTTGTAAAACGTGAAATCGACCGGATTTCTCCTAACGCCGCTTTATGACCAGGTTAAACCGGGGTAATTAGTGTACGAGGGATTTCGGGAAAATTTGCTTATAAGAGCACTTGGGAATCTATTCTAGGCCGCTCCTTGGATAGTGAGGAGTGGTCAGACATATGGGAAGCAGCGCAAAAAAGCTCCATCTGTACATTATATAAGGAAAACTGATACAAAATAATATTTCGATGGTATCACACACCTGATGTATTACACAGGTTGTTCCCCGTTGTGGACCCTACCTGTTGGCGATGTGGGACACAGCGAGGTACTTTGGAACATGTATTTTGGTACTGTCACATTATTCTGGGATATTGGGACCGGGTCCATAAGCTGCTTCAGGATGTAACGCAACAAGAGTTGTCACTTGACCCGCTTACCCATCTATTGGGGTTACCCTTCACGGGTCTTCCCAAACCTACTAGCAAACTGATTGCCCATGTTTTAGTGGCAGCTCGCACCCTGATCCCGACCAGATGGAAGTCCACTCTACCCCCCTCTTTAGAGGATCTATATACCCGTATACAGGATGTTCGCCTAATGGAATACCTTACGGCCCTTATACAAAACAAAGTTGATAGCTTTGAAAGGACTTGGGATCCATGGGACACTTTCTATGCTCAATTACAAGTTTAGGGTTTACTTGTGCTCAACTTGATCTGGTATACCTCACTAATGATGCCCACCTGCCCCCCTTCTACCCCCCCTCTTGTTGTTCATACGGTTTATTACTTTGATTGCTTATATGTACCTGTTTATTCTTTATTGTATGTTTTGTTTTTTTCCTGTGATTGTTGTTTGTTTCAGCAATGCCGGATGGGATTTTACTTTGAACTTTGGCCTTGATGTTACTTGACAATAACATTACTACCCGGACCAGGACATATACTTTGATTGTTGGGTATTTTGCTACACCTGATGTTTATTGATATTATGCATATTGATCCTATTCCTGTATTGCTGTACTCCTTGTTCATGTTAAAAAATTTCAATAAAACTTCAATTTAAAAAAAAAACCGGGGTAATTCTGCAGCGTGCGATAATGAATCTCATTAGTTACTAAAAAGGGAAGAGGGTCGAGAAAAACACATAAGAACCGATGTAGTTACCTGTTTGATTGTAAAGTCATTAATGAGGTGATGGTTGTGTTCGTTCAGGTTACAGTGCAGAGATACACAATCGCTTTGGTAAAGCAAGTCCTGAAGTGTGTACACCCTCTGCACCCCCAGCGCACGCTCCGTCCCATCTTGCAGGTAAGGATCGTAAAAGATAACGCCGAACCCAAACACTTTGGCTCGCACCGCTACGGCCTGTCCGACGCGGCCTGTGGGGAGAGAAAATGTGACATGAAGAAATAATAAATGAGAAGCTTCCTCAAAACAAACTAAAACTGCTCCTACTATGAGCGCCACGCCTAAAGACCACAACATATTAAAAAGGATGCAGGCGCAGGGGAGTTCATTTGGTCCCAGCAGCCACAGGGGAACCCGGGATGTGCCCGGTATCTCGGCAATCAACCCCGAGCGCCGCTGAATTTTTTTTTTTGCCGTGGGCACGACACCTATCTGCAACTAGGTAAGTACCATGATGATGATTGAAGTACATCATTTCATATAATTAAGATTCCAATATATCGATCGGTAAAAATTAAACCGATATAAGTCCCGCCACTCTGGTCTCTCTGTGGACTACAATTTTTTTTTTTAATGATCTTTATCATTCCGGGACAGCAAGGCAGTCGCAGACAGGATCTCGGTCCGACATCTGTGGCCGCGCAGTGCGGTCCCAAACTGGGCAACTTTGTTGCCGGCAGGTGGATCTACTCCTATCCGTCTACCGGTTCCATAAAAGTCTACGGGGCGAGACTGCACACGTGTAACCTGGCATCAAAAATCTGGGAAGATTCAGGTAAGTATATTGATTTTAGGGGAGGGCTACAACTATTAGAGAGGAAGGGGGCAAAAGTATCAAATAACCTAACCCTAACAAAAAAGGTCACAGTTTTTGCAAACCATGTCCGTATTATTCTTAGGAGTGGATACTTTGGATGCTTCAATTGCCATAGATACAACCTCAGAATCTGACCACGACGGGGACATAAACCGTACAGTTTGTCGCCCCGTATCTGGGCACAGCCTTCACTCTTTTAGCCGGTACACGCGGCGATTACGAGTGCGATGTAATCTGCCGAGTACACGAGGTTACAGATTAGGAGAAAGAAGCCGATCGATTGCAAATGTCAGTAGCGCCGAAAGAGATGAAAAGCTCATTACGTGCAGAAGACATTACCGGAGTGGACGTCTCACGAAGCATATTTACCCATTAAGTTAATAATAAACCGGTCTTTCCTATTTTTTGGGAATTTAGAGAAACTTTTAAAGTAATGGTCTATATATCTATAGAATTTGTGTAACAAAATCATTATATCTACAACTCATATTATAATAATATGATTTGTAAGACATAAAACATTTTTAACACACCATAAGGTATGCGAGATACCTAGAGTACTCGGCCTCTAGCGTACAGCGGTTTTTAAACCGTTCTACTACTGTATACAAAAGTATTTACAGTATATAAAGATAATAATAATGGCTAGAGAAAAAACACAGCATCAGTACAGTAGTGGTAAGCAGAGAAAATTTCACATACAATGGGGGTTAGTAGAAAAAAAAGTCCCTTCAACTGAAGTCAGTGGGAAAAATCCCCCTACTTTGGAACTTAGTTCAGAAATTATCTTTTGACAATGGTGAGTAATGGGGACTAGAGATCAATCTGCCACCGCTCACGGAATGCCTAACGGCATCTCAATGTATCCCAGGGTTTCATTGAGAGGCTGCACCTGACAAAAAGTCTAATTTCTCTAAATGTACTTACAAGAAGTTTTATCTGGAACGACACTATAACAACACTGTAACCCCGACAAGATAAATCATCGCGGCAACCCTGAAAACCTGGTCAGAATCCATTGCCACCAGATTCATCCTCACGTTGCTTCTGAGAGAAGACAGTGCGGGCTTTTATTCACATAAAAGAAAAGAACCCCAGAGACTGAACTATTCGATTAATAAAATAAACACATATACCACGAGATGTACCTACTCTATGTATTTGTTGCTTAGAGTAAATTTAGTTTACCTATTGTTATATGGACGGTTACTTAAAATGTGTGTGACGTCTGAGATGCGTCCCAAGTAGTTCTTTCGTCGGGTGAGGAACGGACGTTTCCGTTATCCGATTTCCTTTCCCGCTATCGGTTAAGCTCCGCGGATTGACGATATACATGTCGCTACACCTGCCGTAAACGGCGCTAGATGGACTCTAACGGTCGGGTGCGTGTTCCGGGGGGACCTTTTCCGATTAGGGTACTCGTCGATGACTCTGAGAAACCGAGTTCTTTAGCGGGGGAAATTTGTTGAGAGGAAAATCTAATGTCCCACGTTAAACATCCTAATGTATTACCGACGTTAAATTCTAATTATTTTATTGGATACCTAGTCGGCTCGATAACATGGATCTCCTTTAAGAAAAATATGCTCTAAATGACAAGAGTGTCCTCGGTTCCTCTGTCCACCGAATGGAGATTCTGGGGCCATTTACGATAAAGTGTTTTTCGCTTGAGATGTAAGGGTGTTCATAAAAGGAGGAAATAACTGCTGTATATGTTCTAATCTATATAGTGCAATATTAGCTGCTGACATGCTATGTCAAGGTTGGATATGAATATAATGACTCGATTGCTAAAACAAATTAGACTGTTTGATAGATTTGAACTTGTTGCCGTCTGGCCCCTTGGAATGTTGGAAAACATGGAGATACTTTACTTTTTGGAACTCTGAGGGACGGCCAATTCGTAAGAACTAATGTTTCTTAGGATTCCTTGTAGTGTCCCCGGAATGAATAATGTGCTGTGCAAATTCATTAGCGAATGACTAGGTAAGACTACAGCAGCGAGGGTCTGCACAAATTATATTCTTTTGCTTTTCTATTCGGACCCTTTTCCTATGTTACTTCCACATTCCCTTTCTTATTGTAAATTTCATATTGCTTCTAAACAAATTATTTAGCCTCCTTTATCCAGGAGAGGTAGCAGCCCGATTGGATATTACAGCATTTATAATAGGACACGTATCATTGCTTGCTCTACGGCACGGTACTTACCGAATCCGATTAAGCCAAGAGTCTCTCCTCGTACCCGGGCCGCTCCGGACGCTACTTCCCTTATCTGCTCCACGCTGTGTACCCGCGTCCCTTCCCGCACCGCCTGGTATAGCCACGTGTTCCTCCGATAAAGGTTGAGGATTAATTTTACCGATAGCGAGTGAACTTTAAAACTTGAACCTAAGAGAAGAGGACTAATAACATCTAGAGAACGGTGCTGTGTGTTGAGTGGTCAACCCTCACATAGCTGCATGAAGTCATTAAGCCATAAAAAGGAGATTTATCCAGGGACATCCCGAAGGAATCGGAAGCCTTTTCAGCTACACGCAAAATGTCACTTTATTAAGTAAACTATCTACAATCTCCTGCAAATCTGGCCGGGCAGGCCTGGATTATTTAGTATGATTTTTGTGAAACCATTATGTGGGTAATGCTCTAACACATAATGTAAATATACAAGTAATCGGGTCCACGTGGTCGGTTGCAGTGCTATCTTTGAGCTGCGTCGAGCGCTCTGATTATATCCCCCCGTACTATCTTTAATGGGATAGTTCAGTACCAAATGTATTACCGTTAGAATAATATAGATATAACAATCACATTTGCAAATGACGCATTTCTGCATAATGTCTTTTTTTTTTGCAAGTAAAAGGTCATTTATGAATACTACCAGAAATATATTTGCTTATTTCCGACACGTTCTCATTTACCTACCTCTCGCTTAGGCCTTCTCTTTGTAGTTCATGAAAGAAAAGCATTTGGCACAATCCAGCTATACGCTACGATTGCATTCGTGAGAGACAACAAACTGGGGACGTTTCACGTGTTTCGCTAAATACAATATTGGCATTTGTGGCGATCGAGTCTATTCTGCTCTGAATTGAATCGACAAAATGGTCGCTAAAGAGAACCAAAGCGGCAGTTTATGTGTCGGCTTGTAATGAAAACATTCATTTAGCAGATAACGGTGACAAATTAAATACCGGCAACTGCCTATTTAACCGGTTATACTTCATTCCGACGAGTTTATAGAAAAAGAACAGATGGAATAATTACCAATCTCAAAGAGAGAAAATATAACTATAATAGGAAAACATTGCTCTAAATTGAAGTCAGAGATCACGTTTCATTAGTGATAACTGTGCAGTACAGTAGACACCGTGGGGTTGGGGTAAAACTAAAATAGAGACCGTTCACTTAGCAAACTAAACGATCGCCTAGTGAATAAAGAAACGCCGCGTTCACTTTAACAAAACCGATCGTGCTCAGTTTTTTTTGGTTTCCCCCAATTTGTCCCACACGTGATTAGGTATTCAGAGGTAACACAAGATCCCCGATTAAACATCAATAGAATAGCCTCTAAATCTTTTATAAACACAACCGTACACAGTCATGTTTGTTTCAAAGGGCCAAGACTGTCCTCGTTTCCTCCGTTCATTGAATGAAGATTCTGGGGCCATAGCGATGAAATGTTGTTTGTGTTTTAGGATGTACGAATAGAAGATATACACAAGAGAACCGATCGAGAAAAATAATTTTCTCATCAATCATTTTGATACTGTGTACTGTTCACAGACCTGCTTCCTTTTGGTTTAGTTTGTCCTATTGTGTGTTACTTCCCCCACTACCTAGATTGTGAGCTCCTGGGGCACGGTCCTCTCCTCCTCCCATGTCACCGATTGTATCTGTCTGGCATTTCCGACCCCTATTTAATTTACAGAGCTGCGTAATATGTTGGCGCTATATAAATCTTGTTTATTATTATTAACAATAATACGGGACAAGAAGGTATCGTACACGCAATGCAGTTTTGGCTCGCTCCGGACAGCGGTGCGAGAAGCGGTGATGAAAGGTTACAAATATTCAGATATTGCATTCTGCACATTACTTTCCTCTGCTCTTAGTGAACAATCTCTCCGAGTCTGTGTCTCATCACTGTCACGTACCCATATCTCCGGCCGCCTTGATGTCGATGTTGTCAAATCCGCTGCCTATCCGCACTATAACTCGGAGAGACTTGAATTTTTCCAGGTCTTCACGAGTTAGTGTTATAGTGTGATACATCATGGCGCCCACTGCCTCATTCAGGACCTAGAACAAACACAGAGATGCAATTACAAAACAGGAACCTGAATTTTAAAAAAATTGCCCATTCCAAGCTATCCAAGATAAGGCTTATACACTGTATATACAGCATTTCTAATTTATGTTATGTTCAAAATGGTACCGATGCTCAGTTTCTCAGCTAATGTATAATATTAAAAGGCTGGCTAAGGCTGCAAATTGTGTTACCAGATCGTGCCATCTTAAACACACCATAATCATTCATACTTCTATATATTTATAATAATCATAAACATTCCAACCGGAAATGAGCGCCAAAGACGGCAACCTGAGCCTCAAAGAACATAACCCAAGCAAAGAGCTTGTAACTGCTCACCAAACAGAAAGGGGAGCAAGATAAAGTAGGGAGTTTGAGTGATAAAATCGATCGAAACGTCAATATATTATTAGAAAAAAATGTGTTAAAATTACAAACATTTTAAGAATAAACGCACAAATAAACTTTGTTTTGTAAAAATAAGGCCACTATTTCATTAGATTGTATCAGAAAAAATGGATATTAACTATATCCCAACACGTTCCGCAGGGAACGTGTTTATTCTGAAACTATATGTAATTTTAACACATTTTTCTAAACATATATAATATTGACGCTTCATTCGATTTTTCCACCGCTGAAACTACTTTATCTTGATCCCCCTTCTGTTTGGTGAGCAATTACAAGCCCTTGGTTTGGGTTATGTTCTTTTGTTCTTGATTTATGGGGAGTCGGTATGTACATCATGTGATTGACCCGTACGGGGATCGTTAATGTTTAGCCATCTGAACATAGAGTTACGTTCTGTCGGCAGATAATCGGCCTTTTGAGCACGCGGCTACTACGCACACGGAAGAGACCTCTTTAGGGATCGCGATTCATTCCACACTTTTGCAAGGCAATAGGAAGGAAGTGAAAAAAAAAAAAAATGTAAATTGTTGTCGCTTTTACCCCAGGCGGCGGTCTCCCCGGTTGTCATTTACCAACACAGACGACGCTTTTTCTATAAAAAATATTTTCAGATAAATACACAAATTACCTTTTCGTGGATCTCCTGCGTGGATTGGGCATCGCAGAAAGCCACCGTAGCGAGATCTTTGAGAATCGGCATCTCCACCGTACAATCCCTTCCATCCAGCAGCGCTATGAGAGGGCGGGGTTGCATCGGTCCATTGAGCGTTTGAGGCCGCATACCTGGATAAGACGAGGCAAGGCGTTATCGGTCGTACACGGCATAGACACAAGCGGTCCGTACAACATGCTTTTCATTAGGCCACAGTAGCTTCTGTATTAGAGAAGATAGACAATGTGTCAAGTTTTTATCGCTCTCCGTGTCCCCCACGGGGAGGTTTATTCCTTTTTGTTCTACTGACCATTATTTATGGTAGCCCATGGTATTTTGAGTTGTCATGAGCAATGGGTACGGGTTATTTTCCTAATGGGGACAACTGCTCGGGAGCCTAATGTCTGGGATGGGAATTCTGTTTAATATAATATTATATTTTCTTTTAGATCTTAGGGAAATATCCTTAGCTGGGTGCAGATGACAAAAAGTAACTTGCTTTATTTAAACGCAACGTTTTTTGTAGAAAAAAAAATGGCTGGGTATATGTTACGGCTGAACTTCAAGCACATATCAAAAGAAAAACAATTATATGCAGCTATGTATGTATTGTAAATGTAACTGGTACAAAAAAAGGAAAATACTCTGCACTGTCGCACTTAGGGAGAGGCAGGTAGTAATGGAAGCCTTTCAGCTATGCTGCAATTATATGTGACACTGAGAGAGTTAAGTGACAACCCTCATTAGATCGTTGCTAATCCCTCCCCATCAAATCACAGGCTGGGGGTAGAAGGGTGACCCGGCTGTGCTGCTTAACTGCAAAAAAGAAAAGACTGTAGGATGTGTACATTTGTGCACTACATGGCTTGAAAATGAAAAATATCATTATGCATACATAGAGGCAGATGATAAGCAGTGTAACACTGACAATTCTAAGGTCAATCTTTAAAAATCCTTAGACAAAAGCCAAAACATTCTTTTACATGTTATTTTTCAAGTTTGAATAAGAAGGGCCATTTCAGATCCTCATTGAGCCTACTAAGAGTGCTGCCGGGGGCTCAAACTCAACACAACAGTTTCACCAGACAGGAAGTGATGGAAAATTTGAAATGCACGCAGGAATAAAATGTTTAGCATTTTTATTATTCCATCGGAATGTTTTCCCTTTTTCCTACGAATAATAAAGCAATTTAATTACAATCTTTTTTTTCTCCTAATCGTTTCACGTTCGATGACACAGCTGCTAGGAGGTTGGATGGGCTGCCGGGGGTTACTGCGCTGCACTTTCAAGTGTTTTTTTTTTGTGGGGGGGGGGGGTACTGGCCCCATTTCAGAAAAACACTTACTAGCTGTTATGCTAACACGCAAAAATAATTAACCAATACATTTTCTGCTGCAGTAACCAAACAGATTTACTGTTGATTTATGCAGTAAGCAGATCTCTCTGCAAACATGAAGCCGTTTGGAGGCCGGCTATAATTATCTAATTAACACCCTCCCGTGTTGTAGAGCCTTGCCATACATTATTCCCATGCTGGACAGATGATAATAATAGCTGTGCGCTAACACTTTACACGTTACTAATTCTTTCCCCTTTTGTAAACAGCCGTGATGCAAATTCAGCGCGGGCCTCGGTCCCTCCTGAGCCTACGGGCCCTGGAAGATAAATTTGGAAGTTACCGTGGAGATGCTCATCCTGGGAGTATAGTCACAGCCAATGGTTGCTGAGCAACGCCATCGTTTAATAGGAAAAATACTAAAGTTACCGCGGCAAAAATACAATTTCAATGTTAAAACAATAATCTTTAAGCGCTGCCACAAGCAACAACACAGATGCTTTAAAAATAGCAGAAAAACTCTGCACACGGAAACATTTGCCGTTCAATGTTTCAAAAATAATCTGTACTGACTATACAAATGCATTGGACGTTTCACTTTTTTATTAGTACCGGTGACCATTGTCATCTAAAAAGGGGAAATACAAGGGGTCGCGGGAAAATTTCCAATGGGGACGGCTGTCTAAGAAGGGATCTTTCTTTATGAGATAAGATTCACATTTCTGTTTATTCTAATCTCATTTGTGAAAGAGTCAATATTCCTAGCTGAGAGTTACTGCATTGTTACACTTCCCTGCTGCACTTTTACCTGCCTTACTGAACACACCTGTCTCTTTGCTTTAGGGGAAGCCCATCATGAGAGATATGTAGGATACAATTGCTGACCGCCTTATGAAACTGCTAGTTGTGTGGCAGTCATATTTAAATCAATGACCTAAATAAATGTGTTAAATAATTCTGCCTATTTTTTCAAGTTCTGTGATTTGGAATCTTTATAAGTTTCATAGTATTTATCTAAACCAACTAAAAATAAGTATGCCTTTTTTGTTACATACAACCTACATGCATATTAAAGTAAGAGCTTTCACCGCTCTCCACACTGCAGTTCCATATAAATGGTAAACCGTGAACGAGCAAATATAAGTGCAGGAGCAAAAGCAGCATAGGTGCGGGCTCCGTAACTCCTATCTTGGCTTCACTGACCTGGAACAAGCATGGAGTTGGTAAATTCTGAAAAATTTGAACACTCTTCTGTGACTCGTTATGTAGGACTGTTTTGACTGGCCTGCAAAAACAGATTCTATCTTTCTTGACCTTTTCCCCCCTTACATGGAGAAACCCCTGAAATAACTTTCGGTTTTCTGGAAAACCCCTGCTATAAGTTCATTAGAGTGGTGGTCCGTGGGAAGAATGAGTCTTATTTTGCTGGTCAGCGGGAAGCACGTAACCCTTGCAGATAGCCAAAAAGATCCTCCGTGTCAGTTATGCTGACCTGAGAGGCACAAATTGCTCAAGGAATCCCCAGCAACCTCTGGAGGAACCCTGGTTAAAAACACTGTTCATTGTTTACGGGTTCATTTTAAAGTGCACGTGCATCGGTCAAAATATTAGCCAAAACCTGTAGTGAGAAAACTCCAGCATGTAAATGTGAGTGCTATATATCTGGAGCTTGCTAACGATTCATTTTGGTTCATAACCCATCACAACATTACCCTAACCATACTACTACAAATGCATTGCAAAAGACGTGAATGCTATCTGAATTAATAACATCACATTCATTAAATGATCGCTATGTGTGAAATTACATATAACTAACAGGTCTCTAACCACTCTGTTTAAATCTGAAATACTTGAGGCTCGTTAAAACAGTTTACACTGGCACGTACAATCAATCACTCAACACATATACACATGCACGTCCATATCCACACGCAAACAGTCGGAAATAAATGTAATTTTACTTTTCCCACACCTCACATGTTTTTATAGAAACCATGACGACTATTAACAGCACATTCCCCAACCAATTGTGACTTCCAAGACAGACAAGAAAAGAAATGACTATAATCTAGGATCTGCCTATATTTTCACATTGGATAAATTAAACTGTTGAAAAATGCATAAAGCTTGGGTGAAGTTTTTGTAAACCTCATGGAAAAACACACACACAAACACACACACACACACACACCAGACTAATTAGATATTAACTTTTGTAATTAACAGTTCTGTGCCTCACACTTTTCTTGAAAGCCTTATCTGCATCTATTCCATAGAAAGATTTGTTAGGGGATGAACTGAAACTCTCTGCATTAGCTATCCTCAAAGATCAGGCTGGAGATAGAATACTTACGCAGAATGTCTCAATACATACAAGCGGGAAATACCAGAAAAGTTTCAAAACCTGTACGGAAAACATTTACTTTTGCTTCATCCTATGCCATCTACTCATTCTATTTAAATAGCTAATTTCATAAATCAAAAGGAAAAGGAGACTTTACCAGTCAATGAACATTATACACATAAAAAAAAAACATTCAATTCCCCTCCCCTTTGAAACAAGCAAATAGTTTAGGATAGTTACTTGGCTCTGGTGACGCCATGGTGGAGACAATGATGGGCGGTCCGGTCCTTCTGGTAACTTTCTGGTAGGGCGAGTGGAGAGAGTGCTGACTTGGTATAGTAGGCGGCGGTAAGCTCATTGTGGGCTCCATATGACTCCCCTGTTTGCGTAGAAGTTGAGGGCTACAGTGCGGGCTGTGCACGGGAGAGGTTGGCGGAAGGCGCTCTCTCTTCATAAGCTCCATGGGTACGGCGTAACTGGTGGAGTAGGCAGTTTTTGGCCCGCCGGAGGTATTGGCGTGTACGACAGTCATCGGTATGCCAGATTGGGCGGGGTAGGCCGAGGCCGGTCGTGGCTGAACCGGAATGGAGTATCCGGCGGTCTGCACAAAGTAGGGGTTTTGGTTATTCGTTCCGCAAACCGGGTAGCTGGCCGCCTCCAATAAGTGCTGAGAAGGGGCGCTGGAAGGGCGGCGGTTGAGTTCGGCCATTCTGGGAGACCCCGGCTGTAGGGACAAAGAGTGGTGCGGGTTTGACACGCCATCCGTCGTCAGATTGTTGAGGGGTTGTGCGCCAAATTCACTGCGCACGAGATCTCCCCGGTGGCTGAAGCTATTGGAGCGAGCGCGGGACCTCAGGGAGTTGCTTTTCTGCAGATCTTGTCTTAGCATCTGCAAATCTGCCCGGTAGCTCCCGATAAGTCCAGAGAGCAGTCTCGCCTGGCCGAGATTAGCGGCCACCGATTTAATGTCGTGTTCTTCCATGACGGCCAGTGAGCTGGGCGTGTCGAACCCTTGCCGCATTAGTGCGCCAATAGTCGCGTCGGAAAGGCCTTCGTTTCTTAAAGTCGTAAGGAACTCCATATCTACGGCCCTCTTCGGTTCGGCTCCGGAAAGCGACGCCGGGGCGTGCGGATGGGATGGAGCGCCGTCGTAGGCGTCGTACGCCATCTTAGCGGTGACGTTATCCCTTACTGAGCCGTATCCCCGATTTGCAAAGATAGACGAATTCCCCAGAGTACCGTCCACGGTAGCAGATTCACCGGGCTCCACCACTAGACAGGTAGGAGCCGTCTGCCTCCCTATCGTGGGATCGACGACCCGTTCCATCGTCTCGTTATAATTCGGTCTGTTGGGAAAGGTGGAAGCCTCCGAGCCATATCTGGGGTTGGGTATATCTACTGCGTATCTGGCAGGGGATGAATCTCGACTCCTAGAACGTTGTCCTTCGGCGACGACTCTACCTGTAGGATCTCTGTACAGGCGACCTCCTTCTTGGGAGTGAAAGGGACGTGCGGGAGCCTGTTCCCAGGTCGTACGGCCGGCGGGAGCGCCGTAAGCGCCGTGTCCCGCGCGATTTAGATTCGGGTCTCTGTAATAACGAGGATCCTCCGGGGATCTGCCAGGCAGAGAAGGCTCATTATAATAATCGTGGGTTTGCACAGCTCCACGTCCAGACATTGCCATTTGCCTCTCGTAGGGAAAGCTGAAGTCTGGGACCGAGTTATTCCTCGCTGGCCCGCGGTCCTGACGCACCGGGTGACCTCGCTGACCTCGGATATATGCGTCTGGGTAGGGAGAGAGGTCCGCCTTTATCTCCGAGCTGCCTGGCACGAGAATATCGCGGGATCTGCCGCCGCTTGGCAGCTTGTAAAAAGCTTCCTCTCCGTTGTAGGTCAGAGAATTGTTTATGCCTGCTGCTCTGTGATATCCGGATGAGATGTCTCCCTCCCAGCTGCCTTCATACCAACCTGCTGCATCCCAGCTACGAGAACGGCTGATGTTTGTGTGCCTGCCTGGAACCGGCATTGGAAAAAAAAAAAAAAAAGCTTTCAGCTTAGATACAGTGCTAGAGGAGGAGGCGAGGAAACGTCTCAGTTAAAATCTTCTGTTACATGTAAAAAAAAAAAAAAACCACACACAATAAACAGATGTAGCTGCACCTGAGCTCTCCGGAGGCACAACAGAAACAAGCGGCTTGAGTTACAAAAGTATCGGCTGAATTATTAATCCCAGGTAATAGAAGACGATGCTGCGCAACGCCCCGTAGACGGCGGTCTCTGCGGGCTCCGGGAACAGACTGGGAGTTCGCAGATAATCCTTATGGCTTTGCCTGAATGGTGGAGAGAACATTTTATTCATATGGATAACTGTGTGTGCAGATTAGAAAACCTGCAAAGCCCTAATCCGGTGTGACAGAGGGGGCCTGGTCACAGAGCCTCCCGATGTCACGGTAACCTGCCGCTATTAGACGACCGCTCAATGCTATGCCTCTGGTATCTCATATTTACTTGTCAGTGGAGAACGACTGAAATGGGGACACGGAGAAAACTAAAACGACACAGCTATAGCTAAATCTTTCCCGACGAAAGAGTAACCTAACTAGGCTAGGATTTAACAGACGTGCTTGTTTTCATGCCGGGCAGAATTCTTAAAAGGAAAAGAAAGAAACGGGCTCTGAACGCTAATTGAATCTGAAAGGACATGTTAAATCCACAGTTGTGGAGAACTGGCAGTTAAAGACACATTACATGATGTTAACAAGTAATAAAGTGACATTTATTTCTAATGGCTCATGGGCCATTTTTGTATCCACGAGTCACTTGGAGCTTCAAATCTAAGGATCTGAAATATCCTATTTAAACTAGGAAAAAACATGCATATTTCAGGGATAGCCCCCTTCCAGGAGACTCTCTATTCAAAGGCTTTGCTTCTCACTTCTGTGATTCTCCCCCTTTCCTTTTGCGTAAAAATATATACGGAAGTGACCCATTGCCACGGGCATGGACTTGTAAGGGTTTCTTGGAATGAAAGTCACATTCCTTATAGAGCACTCGGCAGGGGCAGGAATATTTAACTCCTTGAATGGTGTCACTGCTGGCAACTATCTTGGGGGCACTGGCATTAGCGGTAGCAATGACAAAACCCCTTTAATTGGTGACATTGGCAGCAATAACATATCTCCTCTTTCGCTTCACAAATCAGAAAAAATACCTTTCCTTTTTTGATGTCAATGTAAGCGGCAGCAATACTATTGTCCCTCCGTTGGCATTTAGTGTGGAACAAATGCACAATTCAATACTATTTCCTCCCTCCTCCATGACCACATAACCTATAACTATAATATATCGTTAGCAGGCGATCACTACAACAGGCGAGGCTAGCCTTTTTACCGTGCGGGAACGTGCGGTGCGTTCCATCGCTCAGCCCCCACTGACAATATGTCCGGGACCCCGCAGGACAGCTCACTGTGGGGCAGTGTCTAAAATCATTGAACTCTCCCCCAGGAGCCGGGACTACTGGCATCTATGCGGTCGGGGCCTCACCGACTGCATAAGTACATCCCAGGGGCTACCGCTTGGACAGGTATGAAATAAAGGGCAATTACGCTACAAGCTAGACGTATCCAACTCTAATTCCTCCATTTACTTTGGAGATGCAGCCTTCTCCATGGGGTATGAAACGCAAGAAACGTATACAGTATTAGGGCGGTACGTGTATTTGAAAATAATTTCTGTTGAAAGGACAGAAGGATAACTAGAGTTGAGTAGGAAGCTGTGATAGTGGAACCTACTAACTCCTGAGTCAACAGATGAATGCTACAATTCTACATATGAAGGCTGAAAATTACTGAGCAGAAACATACAGCAACCGAGAGCCTATTCCCTATTTAATGTACAGCGCTGCGTAATATGTTGGCGCTACATAAATCCTGTTTATTAATAATAATAATAATAATAATATTCCTAATTAAATTTCTATGTTGACCCCTGCCCTAAATAGTATTTATTAAATATTTATTTTATATTCAATTAGCATTCCATTAAAAAAAATAGTTGGTCGAATAAAAAATGAATCTTTAACTACTTTAAAGTTTGCAATTTCTTTCCAAATGGGGGGAAAAAAAACAACAGAACAGAAACACTCCACCTGAACTCCAAAATCCATTTACTCTAAAATGCATCTTTAGCGTAATGAATTTCCCGAGCCGACTCGTCCCCGCACGGCGGCTTATTCCTGCCCGTCGCACTAACTCACGCTGACCTTAATCCTTGCGGGATCACGCAGTAATCCCTAAATCTATATACTGAGGACAAATACACAACACACAAGAACGGAGGTGTAATTATTTTCCCGCAGGAACATCCTCATCCCGGTGGAAGTATTCACTATGACAGCAGGGGGTCGCGTATCCCCCCCACCGCAATCTCACACGAGCCCGTACGGATGGCCGCGGCCCGGCGTCCCGCTGGCAAGATGGCACCAAACTATGTGATCTGAGGGCCACGTGGAGGCAACAGATGTGTGGGTTATTAGCTATCCATGTTGGGATTAGGATGGCATTAACCGATTCGCAGCTGTTCAGTGTGGAAAGTTAACCCTTTCATATAAAGGGCATGCAAGTTATGGATAATCATTTCTTGCAAAAGCACTAAAAGATAATATTAGCAAGCCGATTTCGGGGACGTATTTGATAATGGCAAAAATTGGTTTTAGGCTAGGTTCGGACGAGTACAAGTGGTACTTATCGTTAAAGCCTTTCAGAAAAACGAAAATTCCTGTACTTACCTTTGTGCGGGAGTTTCCTGTAATAAACATGGGTGCAGTCAGTCTCCTGGGTCCCCCGCAGCACTTGCCGGTTCCTCCTTCTGACTTCTACCCCATTACTGTCTCCAGTAAGGCGTGGAGGCCAGAAGGTAGAAGATTTCTCAGGTTTGGAGTAGAAAATGGTTGTGTGTGAAGCGGGAATTTTTAGTATTAGTATCACCTAATTCGAAACTAAACCCGCTCTACTGACCTGTCCGATTCCTTGGCGGGACGCCGCCATCTTCTTCTTTCTTCACTTCCTACTTGGAGTTTATTTACTCCTGGCAAGGGCAGGGGAAGCTTGCCAGGACTTGCTTTGCTTGCTTGCTTTTTTGGCAGTTCCACAGAGTCATTAGGCAGGTGGAGGGATTATTGCAGAGGGGACATCACCATGAAATGACCTGCCCGATCGAACATTTCTAAAAGTGGAGCTTTAGTACATTTTAAAACGTTTATTATTATTGGTAATTAGTTAAATTAGTAAAGTTAGTTATTTAACCTACAAACAAATAACTCTGTCACCCTATTCTTATATTGGAATGAACACCAAACAATGTGTTTATTTAGTATCTCGTATCTCACAACAATTCTGTAACAGGTAAGAATACGACGGGAAAAAGTGATAGGTTCTATTTAAAGCTGTATTTTTACACCTGGTAATTAGAAGGTTGGAAAGTAATTCACAAAATGAGGTCACCGTGAGCCTAGCAGAACTGGGTCGGGAAGCATCGATTACAATATCTGAGCACGCTTTTGGTTTATTTTGCAAACAAAATGTTTTTATGCATACTCTGGCACATAAAGCCTATTAGAACTAAACTAAAATTCTACTTACGCTGCAGTTAAAAGAGACTTAAAAAAAAAAAGCCATTCCTGTTCCCCCATGTTTACTTCACCTCTCAGCTAAAACATTACAAAGAATGACAAGTGAATTACGTAAAGTCTAGTTACAATGGCAGATGTAAATGGGTTGATATATTATACAGCAAGTGAACAGTCCCTTCTTGAAGGTAATGTGATGAAAGCAGGATAAAGTTTCCAGTGGAAAAGGAAAAGGTTTTCAGTGTGCAATGGTTAGCACCTACCAAAAGTGGTCCAAGCAAGGACAACCGATAAATCAGTGCCAGGGTCATGGCTGCCCAATGTTACGCATAGGAAGACCAGCCTGACCTAACCCCACAGAAGAGCTACTCTAGGGCTCCGTACACACATTCAATAATTGTATTCGGAAAGGATATTTCACGATCCATTCTGACAACAAAAGACTCAATGAGGGCCGTACATACAGAGTCAATCTGCTCTACGGAGAGAGGGAGGGGGGAGAACGACGGAGCGGCACCACGCCGCGCTCTCTCCCCTTTACTCGTATTACGATCGTTCGCCATTCGTGGATCCGCCGGGGAGAGCGCCGCACACAGCGACGTGTGTACGTAGCCTAACGCCGACAAAAAGAGAAAGATGTCAGAACACATTGTGCTTCCCAGCTTGCCGATTAGCTTCAGACAAGTCAGAGTGCCCGTGCTGAACCCTGACCGCTAAAAACACCTGCACTGTGCATGCATCAGAACTGGGCTATATAGAGCATTGAAAGAAGGTGGCCCGGTCCCATAAACTACTTTTACATTTGGATGGCGGAGCGAAGTGACCTAAAGGATCTGCTGTTAGCATCTTGATGCCAGCTACCAAAGAACACCGTAAAAGGTCTTCTCAGAGATCATTTTGCAGCATGTGGGGGACTTACATAATATACAAAAGGTGGTTTAAATGTTTAAATACACAGCAGTGCTGAACCCAGAAATGTTTTTAAGCTGGGTGGAAAGGAATTGTAGGCGGGTGAAAGGCCCTGATTTGTGACCCAACTCTTCAGTAACCACCCAAAAACAGCCGGGGTGGTTGCTGAAAATTGCCGGGTGGTGCGCCCCAGCTAAAAGGGGCTGGGGAGAACACTGCACAGTATATGTTTAATGTATTAAGTTCTAAATGTGTACAGGCACTTTAATATGCTTTAATGTGTGTAACAACCTCTTAAAAACAATGAGTTGTACAGCATCAAATTCAGCCCGTGTTCATAGTAAACCTAGCAAAGTGATATATAACCTGAAAAGCAGTCACGGTATTTAGATATGCATGAGAATTCCCATTTATGATGGTGATATACTATGTTAGCCATTATTATCTGACACCAGACCCATAGAACACGATGGACCATCTCAAGTGCCTAGGACTGCACATGTAGGACCCAACTTTTCTTTTTAAGCAACAGCAACGATAGAATTGATATTTACCAAATCCAGAATAGAGAAAATCTAGGACTAGATGATACTTTGATTTCCAGAAAACACCACAGAAATCAACATGCTCAAAGTAATTCTGCATAAATATCTGTACTTAATCTCAATACATATCTCTTCGTACGTGGCAAGGGCTAATAATCTATACCTGTGGATCATCCCATTCCTAACAGACCCTGACACTGACAAAGAAAGTACGAAAAAGGGTCAGGAAGGTTCCAGAAGCACCAGGACAAGTCTACTATGGCTGGAAGGGGTATGCAATAGCTGTATTAAAAGATTATTTGGGGGACTTTCTGTCTCCCTATCGCCATACTTACCTCCCTATTATAAATAGTTCACTTTTTCACATGTCGGTTGCATGTTGTAGATGATATTAATGCGACTCCGTGACTTCCGACTTTGTATCAGGTCAGTGACACAAAGAACTAAAAGATTAGCCCAACAACCTAACAATTAGCATTTTCAGAAAGTAAGAGAAAGTTTGGCCTCAACTCAATATCTGAAGTAACCTTGTCAGTAAAAAAAGGACCTATTGCTGGCTATAATACCAGAAAAAGGACTCCTCAGAAATGAACAGCCAGGACACTATCTGCACAGTTTTCATGTTCTCCTCGAGTTCATGTCGGTTTTTCTAGGAGTACTTTATTTTTACAACTACCCAAAAACATGTACTTTATTTTTACAACTACCCAAAAACATGGTTAAAGCGGGACTGGACTCATCGGTGGGTGGTATGAATAGAATACCTGACAATTATGGCCCAAACTTACCTGTTAGCAGACGCACTGCAGTGATGACAGGTCCGGGAACCTATCATTGCCTCATCCAAGGAAACCCCATCACACCCGTTGACATCGCGGTGAACTTCCAGGTCCCTGGCAATCCTCTTCAGCCACTGCGCTGGACTTAGGCTGTCTCCTGCAACTGTCTCTATTGGGGGAGATGCAATAGGAGCCAAGCTCCACACTAGACGGCTAAAACAAAAAGCCAACGGGAGCCAGGGTTTTATTTTGTTGCAAAAGAAACATTGCATTGTCAATTAGCTCTACCTCCTGGTGACTTTTTTCTGTTTAATTCAAGTTATTGGTTCTCCACGAAATTATCCTCTGTAGATTGTAAGCTCTTCGGGGCAGGGTCCTCTCCTCTTCTATCACTGTCTGTCTGTCATTTGCAACCCCTATTTAATGTACAGAGCTGCATAATATGTTGGCCCTATAAAAATACTGTTTATTATTATTAATATTAATAATAATAAGAATAATAATATGTGTGTAAAATAGGCAGTTAAACCAAAGGGCAGCAGAGGGCCGTCAGCTGCTGGGTGTGATATGGATGCATGATGATAATAGAAAGCACTAAAAAAAGAATCACTTTAAAAATACTGGAACCTCCATGGACATCTGTTAAATTACTACTGCCAACTGATCAGTTATGCCAGTCTACTGAACTAGAATAAAGATAAGGTGGCAGTCAAAGAAAAAAATAATCAACATACTTAGAAACACGATACTACTATCCCCGGCAGCAGCTACTACCCAGCCGATCGGTATACAGCGCCGCAGACCGTGTCACAGGTAAATAATGGCAAGTATCTGTTACAGCATAAAAGTCTTTGCTCCACGGTAATAAGCTCGTAAATACAGCTTCCAAAGAGGACGTGTCTTCATCAGATAGAATGCGCTACAAATTATAGAGAGAGCGGCCGACACGGTAAAGACAACCGACGCGGGGGCACAGATCTCATGAGGGCAAAGGGCACGGAGATCTGTTACTGATCACTAGGGCCGGATAAATAATTGAGATGAATCCAATCCGAGTGGACCGATGATCACATTTCAAAATGACTCATCAAGGCCTTTCTAGCACAAAAATCATGTTACACCAACACTGGAACTTAAACTGAAATATTAAAAAGTTATACTGTATACTGAATTTAGAAGTCATCGTCCGCATTTAAAGAGACTCTGTCACGATACATAACAAGTGATTCTCTTCAAAGTCGGATCTACTTAAGCTGCGTACACACGGCAAATTTTTCTCGCCCGATAATCGGTATCTGCCAATTATCGGGAGAAAATCTGCCGTGTGTACAGTCGGTCGTCGTCCATCGTCCGACGACCGTCCTGGCGGATCCATGGACGATGGACGACGACCGATCCTAATGAAAGGGAAGGGGAGAGCGCGCAGCAGGGTGCCGCTCCGTCGCTCTCCCCCTCCCCTCTCCATAGATCTCCATAGATGCATCGTGCAGTCTTTTCTCGTTGGAAAGGATCGTGAAAGATCCTTTCCAACGAGAAAAATTGCAGGTGTGTATGCAGCTTAACACTCACTATCATTGCTCTCCCCCATTTCCAGCCACTTCAATGGAGCCAATGCAAGTTACCTGGTGCTTCCAGATATTGGGGGAGCATTGGGAAGAGCGTGTGCTATCCAGTGTCATTTGTTCTGTGTAATCTGCAACACCGGGCTTATATAAGGCTTATTTTTAGCTATGGATAACATGAGTAATAGTAATATAACTTGTCAGGCTGTGTACCAATCAGAAAGATTTTTACTTTACTCTCCTGAAGACAAACCAAGATGAACTGCCCATTAGTAGATATTCAATCATCTCTTTTCCTGGTAACAGTAACATTTCCCCTCACATTCTGTCCTGGAGACAACTTTCATTAGGACAAAAAGCGATCAATGATCTTCCCTATAAGGAAACACGCAAAAGTAAAAATCTAACAGATCTTCCCAACTCTACCCAAAGCCCTAATAGACAAATCTTCATGTCCAATGTCCAATGCATTCAATATCTAATAATAACATAACACATGACTATGTTAATGTTTGCTTTATTTTCTGTAAAAAGAAGCTTGTTTATCTACAAGGTGTCCATGGCCTGTGTCAAATGTGAAAATCGAAGTCAGATTTATTTGATTCTCCACGCTACTACTACCGAAAACAAAATGAATGACACCAAGTGGCGTTAGAGGGGGGTTCCTGAGGGCTTGACTAAGACCGAGTCCCTCATTCCAGAGGATAGGTGAGCTGCTAAGGGGCTCTTAACGTTAGTGTTAACGTTAATGTAGTAAACAACAGGAGCACAGATATATTGCTCAGGTGTGTTCAGTCTAAGGTGATAACAGGTTATTGTGCAAAGCTAAAAGAAAAAAAAAAACATTCCACCATCCCTCAAAACGTGGAGTTTTGAGCTACAGCCAAAATGTCAGATAGTGACCAATTCAGTGAAAATTCTGTATGTGCAAACTTTATATAGTGAAGCATCTCAGTAAAAAAAAAAAAAAAAAAAACATCTTCCTCCTATGTTACTTGTGGTCGGCTCCCAAAGCAAGCGCCGCAACCTCTGACAGATTGTATAGCTGGGATGAATGATCACACCACCTTCTATGTGCTCTTTCCTTCTCCCAGTAGCCTAATGGATGTTGGTTCACCGTGTTACTTACTTGTAAATTACAATGGAAAGGTAAAATGTTACACAACCCAAAGCAACCGATCGAGACTGAAGAGGGAGATTTCCGATTGGCCATTTCACATAGCATGGCTGATCTTTGACAATAAGGTAAATCCGCAATTTCCAGTCTCCATCCTAGCAGAAGAGCAGACGACTTTGTGTTCTATTTAGAAAGCAAATAATCCACTCAAACAACACACATCACCACAAGGAATAAATAGCTCGTGCTTTCGCTAATCAGTAAAGGCACTAAAGCCTAAAGAACACGATGCTAATCCCAATCCGAAACAGACAAACAAGAAACTACAGAGCAGACAATTTGTGTGCATTGTGCAGCAGCTCACACATTCAAAAACTGTTCTATAACACTCAACATTATATCTGGACGGTCTCAACAAAACGTAGGACTCAAGGCGCATAGGTGGTATGTGGCAGAGCAAATGGTGTTTTAAAGTTTCCATAAACTTTACATTTATACATGTATAAATGTATAGATAAATGTACATATATCATATATTTATCAAGCAGCAAATGATTTTATAAAACAAATCCTCACTGGCCTCTGTAGTTGAATGCACGGTGGAACAAACTATTTTCAATTTTACGGCATAAATAATTTATATATAATTACCATTATGAAATAATTTGTATAGCTCCATCATCTTTCTTGACAATGTGCAAAAGACAGCAGATAGTACTAACAGTTTTATGAATAATAAAGGAAAATGCAGGTAAAGCACAACTGAACAGCTCACCATGTTAATTGTACAGTGCTCAACCCAGAAATTGTTTTAAGCTGGGTGGGAAGAAATTGTAGACGGGTGGCAGCCCCTGTATTGTGACCCAACTCATCAGTAATCATCCAAAAACAGCCGGGTGGTGCGCCCGGCTAAAAGGGGCTGGGGAGAACGCTGAGAGTTGGAATACAAATAAACAGTTAGATACACAACAGTTGTACGAACGGTGAGGGAAACACAGATAGTGTTAAACAACTTTCCCAGTAAGGGGAACGCTGGAAGAGAAGGCTCATTTTCAGCAGCTAAGCTTGCCCCTGTCCAGCAGGGATTCAGAAACCTATCAAACTTCTAATCTCTAAAACTAAGATGCACAGTGCCACAATACACACTTTCCTTGTGATCTGTTAGCCAGTTCGTTCACAATGTCTGCAGCTACAGAGGTCAGTGATGGCTCATTTTAAAGCTCATTTACTGCTTGTCAAGAATATATAAATATTTAAATGCCTGTAACCTGGCAATAGTTTAACTCTAAATTTTACACGTCTAGGTTTCCATCTTATACCGGTATTCAATACGCACGTACATTTTCCCCGCTATATCGTTTCATAGTGTATAATACCGACACGTGTTTTGTGAACGCCTGTGTAAGGTTTATGGAAAGATGGTTTTCATCTTACTCTAAAACACGCTACGGTGACATTCTTCCCAATGGCTAGCAATGTAAGAGACATTCTTCTCGCTGACCACCGCACTTATTTACTGTGAGCTGCGGATATAGTAATTATAGCCGGGGCTCCTGAGATCTGAAAATGATTTCAAGGGTTCCTCCGTGCACTATGCAGATCATCTGTTTACAACCTCCCACTGTGTACAATATTATTTTTGGAAATAATCTAGGAAAGGAAATCAGTGGGTAGTAATTGTGGTGATTTTATTAGTATTCCAGGATGTAGACCTTTATAAATGGAAAAAGAATAAAAGACATGTGATGCTACAACATCTGCACCTATTATTAGATATTATTGAGCTTGCGTAATGCTATAGAGGGATCAGATGCTCCTGTACCTATTTATATACAATGTCCAGGTGCAGCTGGAAAATAACTTTCGATAAATCTTGTTGTTCAGTGAGCACATCTGCAGCAATTTCTATCTAGCGCTGAAGAGAGAGGGGCAGATGGTTAATCCCGGCTTGGCTAACAATTTGAAATTCGTCTGCCCCCTACTGTGCAATCACTTAAGGTAAAGGCTGGCGATTACAGCGTACAGTTAAGGACACAAAAAGCAAAGTGTAAGAACAAACGTCAAGCAGAAGCTTAAACTATATCAAGTGATAAACTTAAGTGACAAAGTGATAGTGTAGAGCATTGTTTCTCAAACAGGGTTCAGTTCAGAGGTTTCTTCCAGAGATTGCTAGGGGTTCCCTGAGCAACGAGCTATTTGTTCCCCCCAGATCATTTTAACAAACATCAATGATCATTTTTGACTAACTATAGGGGTAACATTCTTCCCACTGACCACCATACTAATGTACTGTGAGCTGTAGATATAATAAATTTAGAAGGAGTTCCTGAAGACCTGAAAAATTATTTGGAAAAGATTTGAAAAGGCTGCGGGTATTTGTTTATTGCAATCCTATATTATACATGAAAAAGGAATCAAATAACGCTATAGTGATTTTCTAGTGTTTTCATTTTTTTGCCTTTGATTGCACTCGGCCAATTGCCATACGTTTTCTCAAAATTTGTAAACGAGTCCAAAAGAAAAAGTATGTAAAAATATCAGCAAAAGGCACACTGTCACTGAGCAATACATACGCACATACATGCAAATATACATCTGACATACACCACAGCGCTGCACAAAGATCAGGGGTGCACTTACATGAGCCCAAATCATATGTCTAGCAATTTTGGTTTAAATGTCTCCATCTGTTTCCTAGTGATGACATGCACACAACTATATATATATATATATATAACACATCCATACATACATCCACATATAGCTCTGACATATAGCACAGCGCTGTACAAAGATGACTGGTGCACTCACATGAGTCTCAGTCATACGTATGGCAAGTTTGATTGAAAGGTCTCCATGCGTTTTGGAGGTATGGTGGTACATACAAACACACTCACTTACGTACATCCAATTTTATCTAAATATACACTATATATGTGCAACTAGGTATATGAACGAGTATTTAGGATTTGAGAGAACTCAAAAGAAAGAACATACAAATTCTATGCAAACAGTGCAGTTGCTCTGTTGGAAACTAGATTTAAAAAGCCCCATTGCAGCAAGGCCTTACTTTAATATAACAAGCTGTTCCATATTACAGGACAATAAAGAGTTGCATTTTATTTTTCCCCCCAACATGCATTTTATATAAGCAATCTAGGTGGCCTACGGAAGGCATATTTTATGCATAAAAAGCAACAATTTAAAAATAATGAGTACAGTGCGATTCATAGACGATCCTTTTCACCGCAACCAGAATACAACTGAGCGATGGTTTCTAAACAAAATATGTCAGTATGTCATTCCATGTACATGTTATGATATGTACGTGTACACGTCAGAAAGATGAAATGTATGGGTTGCCCGCTAGCAACTTCCTTTCCGTTATGATGCTCTTTATCTTCTTTAGCTGGTTTTAAAAGGAGAATTAGTTGGGGAGGAGCAACTAAAGATGCAGCACAGACAGTTCATCTTTCTCACGCTTTTGTACGTTAAGGTGTCTAAGTTTGGACTGGCAACCCGTGGTAGGCCGGCTGCAGTGGAACTGCAAACTCCAGCATGCTTACCTTCAGAGATCTGGTCCAGCCTCAACCTCTTCACCTTCTGCCGCCGCAGCACGTCCATCTTCTTCTGCGGGCAATCCGCTATACCCTGGCATATCTACCCCACGTCACCGCTTGCCAGGCTGCAAGGAAGCAGGGAGTCAAATGATTTCTCCTTGAAACAGCACAACAGCTACTTTTATCACGACGCTACTATATTTATAAATAGCATGGCACATAAACACCAGGAACTATTTCATTTATAGGACAGTCAGCATAACAACATGAAAGATGTGCTCGTTCAAAGCAGACCAAATACTAACGCTGAACGTAATGATGATTGCCACACATGTGAACATTATTCAACAAATGCACTAAGCGGGTAAATAACAGAACGACAATAAATCTGTGTATAAACCAGAAAACAAAAAAGTTAGATACTTATTAATCTTTGGTTGTGACTGAAACATTCATTTTATTTTCCAAGCATTTTTCCCATCATATGCCCCAAATAAGGTTGCGACAATTGCATTTCATGACAATTTATGTCTAAGGCCACGATCGCTCTGACCATGAGGTTGCGGTGAGTTTATCGCTTCCTCATGCCGGGGAACCTCTGCCTCCAAGGAGACAATACATGTAACAGCAGCTGCATTTAGAATGAATGGGGTGGCAGGGAGCAGCGATCGAGCAGCTGACAAGGTGGGGAAGCCGCACGGGATCGCTCCATCCCGAAGCAGATCTGAAAGTCATGGCTGTCAAACAGGCTGGACTGTGCCATTGTTCACCTCTATTATATGGTAGATCGGAGGGGCTATTAGATTCCAAAAAAAATTAAATAATATTTTACACATTGCTGTGAGGCTACATACACACCAGAATCAGATACAAATCAGATACATATCAGAGATATTCTCATCCGACATTCGCCTCAGGGCTGATATTGGACGAGAATCTGGAGTGTGTACAGCGCTCGTTGTCCAAACGACCGTCCTGGCGGATCCACGGACGAGGAACGATCGTAATGAAAGTGATCATTCTCCCCCCTCCCCTCTCCATGGGGCAGAAAGGAGCTGTACGTACAACGCTCATTCACGCACCTTTCAGTCTTTTGTCGTTGGAAAAGATCGTTAAAGACCAACAACAATTACTGCACGTGTGTATGCGGGCCTAAGTCGCAAGGGACACTGAATATTTAGCAGGACAACATGTATTTTGTGTACTTGATTAAAACGCTCTAAACCTGAAAGAAGCAAACTAATGCAACCACATTTAGGAACTAGTAGGCTGCAATTTATCACATGTTTGAGGATTTATATACAATTCAATAATATATTTTTTTAAAATCATAAATGAGCAACCAACAGACAATACATCAATGTCTAAAGAAAATTCACAGAAACTTTGTAGAACAAAATGCAGACTTTTGGCAGAAAATGCTATTTATTAGGCTAAATTTATTTGCTGTATATTCTTTTTATTCATCTTAAAGTGAACAAATGATAAAATACAAATTGTCCATGTATTTTTGCCTGCATCTGGACAGAACTAGTAGTTTTACACATGTGTTTCTTAATATTACTTCTTGCTAGAGAGAGTAATCATGAAACAAAATGATTTCTACAAAAGATCATTAAAAAGTCTGTTGGGCTCTATCTCCTGTATCTTTTTATGAAAAAATTGGATGGCTCTTCTATTCATTGATGGTATAATGTAATCAGATATTTGGTACTGAGGAGAGGAGTGAGGACACATGTATTTTAGGATGGCAACACACATCACAATCTGATTGTAAAATCTTTATTTTTTTTTTTTTTTTTTTTTTTACAAACTGCTGCCTACTGGAATATCATGACTGAAACTGAAAAATAATGGAATGTTTTAGTATTCATATTGTATAGATGGTAAATACAAATAATTTGGTTTACAGATTGTACAAAAAAATCGCACTGTGTGGCTAGCTTTAGTATGATAATAAATACAATGGCGCCGATTTATTAAAGCTCTCCAAGGCTGGGGAGAATGCACTTTCATCGGTGAAGCTGGGTGATCCAGCAAACCTGAAATGGATCTGGTCCAGGATTAAAAACAGTTGCTAACAAATAGCAAATGGCCTTTTTGCTATTTGTTAGAAATCCA
This sequence comes from Pyxicephalus adspersus, assembly GCF_032062135.1. Classification (NCBI taxonomy): domain Eukaryota; kingdom Metazoa; phylum Chordata; class Amphibia; order Anura; family Pyxicephalidae; genus Pyxicephalus; species Pyxicephalus adspersus. Next base: position 16,300,189 of record NC_092867.1, on the reverse strand, counting down.
TTTCAGGTTTGCTGGATCACCCAGCTTCACTGATGCAAGTGTATTCTCCCCAGCCTTGGAGAGCTTTGATAAATCAGGGCCAATGAGAGCAGGCACATATATGTGGATACATATAAACCATTGTGCGGACATGCCCGTGGGTGACCAACCCTCTGGCTTCCTACTATCATATCATAGCTGTCGATAGGTTAGAGCAGTGTATCTCAACCAGGGTTCCTCCACAAGGCGTTCCTTGAGCAATTTGTGCCTCTCGGGACACCAATGATGTTTTTGGCTATCTGTAAGGGTGACATTCTTCCCACTGGCCACCACATAGAAGGTGCATTTTCCTGCTAACCTTCATACTTATGTACTGTAGGTGTCAATATTGTAATTGTCGGGGGTCCTTTGACTACCTGAAACATTTTTACATGAAGAAATACTTCATTTGGATTACTTTCGAAAGTTTCTCTGGAAGATCAACAGGGTATTTTCCTCCGTTTGTAGGGCTTATTAAAAGATAAAAATAGGGAATTGTGCATGTATTGGAGAGATGTACTGCGTGTGTTTTTAATAATAATGCACCAACATACACTTTATCTGTATACTATATATCTTTATACTTTACTTTTACATGGGACTTGAGTATTATAAAACCATGATTAGAAGCCATAGAGCACAAATAACAAGACTGCTGTTTAACATACCAATTATGTTGCAACACTAAATGCAAGAGATCAAAAAATATGCTTTGTGGTAATTCTGAGTTTCTACCACTAGAGGGCAATGTCTGCGCAAAACTTTAAAAATAACCTAGATCTATTTGCAGGGATCTTTTGTTCTCTAATGTTCTGTCCCTATAAACAACCATTAGGAATAATAAATTGTGCTTTTGGTAAAAATAATACAAACTCAATAGCTTCCACAATGCAGGGCCTTCCAAGTCATAAGAGAGAACATTTTAGGAAACTGTGGTTATCTAGCTATTGGGATCCGGCAAATGTGATGAACTCTTATTACAAAAATGCTACAAATCTGAAAGTCTTTTTCATATATGAAAGCCCCTCTTGTCTTTTTCATATAAAACACATTCATTGGTCAACATCACCTGTGGCAAGCAGTGCACACAAATAAAAAATGTTTAGTGCCTATTACATTATAACGAGGGCTGCAAAGTCAGCCCATAAAACCTTCAACTCCATCTTGGATTCCTCAGTTTATGTTTTTTTTTTTTGTTTTTTTTTAATATACTAATTATGTGTTTTCTTTATTGGATGAAAGTAAACCACATATAAGGTATTGTATTACTGCCGATTCAATCGGCGTACATTAATTATTTGGCGAAGGAAGTTTGCAGATGACACTCAGTAAGTCCCCTGGCACATTATCTGACCCCGGATCACCCCTTTTCTCATTCCTTCTCAATTTGTTTAGCATTGGGAAACCCTTGCAATACCTTTAAGGTTTTTAGAGAACTCCTACTGTATTTACTATATCCACAGCTCACAGTAAATTAGCATAGTCGTCAGTAGGAAGAATGCTAGCCAGTGGGAAGAATGTCACTCTTACAGATAGGCAAAAAGATCATTAGTGTCACCTAAACTTATCTGAGAGTCATACATTTCTCATTGGTTAAAGAGCCCCTAGCAGCCTCTGAAGGAACCCTGGTTTAAGAAACACTGATCTATATGCTGCACTGCAAACAAGAGAGCAAGCGGGACCATGCTAAAGTACATTTCTGGGTAGCACCACATGTGGCATCCCTGGGCAAAAGCCTACTTGTTACAGTTACCTGGCACACTGAAAGTGCCCCTCACTGTACTGACAAACTGTTGGATATACAATGGGAGCTATAAATATATGCTTACACTATTTTCCTTCTTCTACACGCACTTATGTCATTTTTCTACACTGGAGATATGATCATCATGTTGTCAATCCTTCCAAGATATGAAAAAAAAAAACTAGAGAAAAAAATATAAAAGGTACTACAGAATACAATAAGTAAGAAGTGCTATAGACAACATTTATCTGCCAGCAAGTAGAGCAGTTTTAAGTAACGTCGAACATTACATGCAGCTAGACACCGCGGTCCTTATTTATTCTGAGCAATGCCAAGCCGAGACCAAGTCTCTTTGCTTCAGACATTAAAGTGGCCTTTTTCCTAAGAGATCATATAAACTGCTATATCTAACCTCGTTGTAAAAAATCCCGCTTGCCTGGTTGGTGTTCCCATTCCCAGCTTTTAATACTTTTGGAATCACTGACCCGGAATAAGGATGCAGATCAGGGGATCAGGTAACGGTCACACAATTTGTCACACAAATATCTGCATCTCCTAGATTGTAAGCTCTTCGGGGCAGGGTCATCTCCTCCTCCTGTCACTGTCTGTATCTGTCTGTTATTTTCAACCCGTTTATTGTACAGCGCTGTGTAATATCCTGTTTATTAATAATAATAATTAATAATAAAAATAATAATAATAATGCTTGTTTCAGGTGCGTGGCTGTAACTATTGAAACCAAAAGATCAGCTTTACATCCAGGCAATTAGAATTCTTTAGCAGCTTATGGTTAGCTCTTGTATTATTCTTTGATAATCCTATCAAGACTGTGAATAAAGCTTTGTTTTATACACCCACAATAGAATCTTAGAAAATAAGGGGGAGAAAATTATACGTTCATCAGTCTATACCACGCATAAGCAAACTACGGCCCACGGGCCGTATATGGCCCAATGGGGATGTTTCTCTGGCCCTTTGGGTGTTCCGCGGCTCTGGCCGGAGCCACCCCGAGCAGGGTGAGGAGAAGGACCCCACACCTGCCGGAGCCGCTGAACACACCCCCGGATCTAAGCCAGCGACGGGCGAGTGGGCAGGGTGTGTCCCGGCACACAACCCACTTACTCTCCCATCGCAGGCTCAGATGTGCGACGGGAGAGTGGTCGGGGTTATGCCATCATGACGTCACGTTCAGGGGCATCGTGATGGCATAACTCCGCCCACCCTATCATCGACCCGGCTCCTTACTAAAAAAGTTTGCCCACCCCTGGTCTATACAATGGTCATTTGATTCAAATTATTTTTCAGTTTTTACTCTCTATCCTCGCTGTGCCATCTAAAATTACTTTTTCCCTAATTGTAGTTTAAGTCTAGAAGTGGAATCATATTCCACAAAAGCAGGACAGCTACAACATGGGTCAACATACAAATCCATGTATGTATCAGGGAGTCAATTTTATAATCCTAGCATGCCAAGAAAACAAAAAATTGCTATCTTACTGACTGATGAGTCACAGGTTATGGCCGAATTAAACCCCGCTATATTCACCTGTCCTCGAGCTGTCACAAGTCTCCATGTTTTTTTTCCCTTCCTAGTTGTGATCTTTGACCTGTGCACCTCAGTGATTTTGACCATTGCACAGAGCGATTAGTCAGGTGAGAATGCTTTAAGCAGAAGAGACATTGCCTGTCATCTTCTGCAACACAGCCCTGCCTGAGGGATTTCAATGGCAAACATGCAGTAGAATCGACAGAAGAACAATTCATAAATATAATCCCTTGTGTGCATTGTGTGAAAATACCATACTGGCTTGATACACCTCTGTGCAATAACACCAATCTTTTTACACCTCCCTAAAATCCATAAAGGAGAGTTGTAATTAAATACTTCACTTGTAGCCCACTCTGCTGCTAAAATAAATATCACTACAACTTGTTTCTGTTACAACTATTTTATCTCACTAGCAACAATTCAGATATAACTGTAGAGAACATAGGGTTCCCATTGTGGATTACTAGTTGGCTGTGGCTTGCAGAGATTCCTATTCATCTCAAGCAATTAAAAAAAAAAAAAAAAAAAAAAACATTTTACAGTGTATAGCGGTCACAAACAGCTCTGTGAGGATAAAGATATCTCAGGGGGGTGATACATTAATCTAAATGTCACAAGCAATAGTAGTCACACAGAGACACAGGGCCTGATTTAATAAAGCTTTTTAAGACTGAAGAAGATAGTCTTTCATAGGAGAACCTGGGTGATACAACAATCCTGGAATAGATCTGCTCCAGAACTGAAAACATTTGCCAAATAATAACTAATTATTTTAGGAAATCCATTGTAGGTTTGCTGGATCGCCCAGATTCTCCCATGATATTTTATCTTCCCCAGTCTCGGAGAGCTTTAGCCGTGTAGCCAGCCAAGTCTCACAGTACATTGCAGGTCTCAGCATGAGGAAAACACTGTATCTATTACACCCAAAATAAAGAAATGTGACACAGATATCAAAACAGTTTGTACCGGAGGAGGGTTTGTAATAAGATACTGCTATTCAGTGTAATCTCAAACAATGCAAAGTAACTACAGGAAACCATTGAATGCGCTGAATGAAATGTGTTTTGCACCTAGCACGGGAAAGAAAATATTCAGCCTACTAATTTCGATTAGAGAAGGATTAATAAAATTGTGTTTTTAACATACTCAGGAGGGCCAGAATACCAAAAGATACATGTAAATGATTTACACGAATGCAGCGTTTAAATGAATTCCTCTGGTCAAATGAAACGATAAACTCTTGTTCTAAGTCATCTGTATATAGCCGAAGCCTCTCATCACCTGGGTCACCCGTAAAGTATAAACAATGCTGGCAGCGTGCATACAAAGGCCTGCATTTCTGAAGGTCATTATAAATGCGTTGCTTGGCAACATAATGGAGACTTAACAACTTTATATGCAATGGGAAGCAGAATTTTATTAGCCTTGACAGTCATTTTTTTCCTGACAAGCACAGAGCTCATCCTGCAGAATATGATCAGCGGCTTCTGCTGCGTGCAGAAAACAAACGCCGTGTCTCATCGGTGACTAATTAATGCGGGTCAAAGATCGGCTTCAGTGATAATTGTGGCATCGCGACGGTCTCATCCCGAACATTTACTCTGCGCTGTATATTTCTGGATGACACATATAGTTTATTGAAACAGAAATGTGACTTAGAGACTTTCAACTTACAGGCCTTTTCACAAAAGTATTCCCCCACCAGTGTACGCCTTTAGATAGATTACTACTACATGTGTGCATCTGGATTCTTTTTAGCAATGTTGCTATATCAGGTTGAGTAAATATGTAATTTTTCATTTTCATTAAATGATTTTCAAGTGTAGCTATGGTTGTGTGTCAAGGTCTTTGGCATGTTGTAAAGTGAACATTTATTCAAAATAGAAGACTCTGTAATTTAAAACCGGTCTTCCACCTGAATCCTGAGAAGTTTTAGGGCATATCATTCTTGTCCGTAGTGTTCTTATTCTTTTCTGTGTGGCCGATTCATTTCTCTGAGCTTGAGTTTAAAGTGTAACTAAACTCGTGGGTGGGTGGTGAGCTTCTGCCATAATCAGCAAGTGTGCGTGCACAGCATGCCGAATATAACACATGTGTGCAGCTATCCCGCAGCAATTGGAGGTCCGGGACCTGTCATCCCCACATCAGAACAAGCCACCATCTTCTAATCCAATCCATGGGGGACTTCCAAGAACACAGCAATCCTCTGCAGCTATTGGATGGCCACTGTCATGCACAATGTAAATCTTAAAGTGAAACTAAACTGGAAAAAAAAACATGTCAACGGTCACAAAATCAATTGTCCTGGAATTCATCCACCATCTTTGGCTTTCTTCTTTCTTCTTCTGGGTACAACACCCAATCTCACACTGCACAGGTGCAAGATCAGGAAATGTAGCCGTTGTAAAAAGAGAGCCAATTCCACTGCGTGCTTCTCCGCTCTTCTGAGCATGCCCAAAAATCAGGCACGTGCAGAGGGAGCACTCAACACCCTCCTGGCACGCGTGACATATCCCACAAGAGGCTCTTGGCTCCGATTCAGTTTTGATCGTCACCGCAATCAAGACAGAAAGGGGAGGTGCTTAACTGTTGAAGTTAAAAAATAAAAAACACAATATTTTTACTTTATATGAAAGGGTTGTCTACCCTTTTATGTAAATTAAACATTTGTGTTTATGTCCAATGCCATCAGAAGCTAGGGCTTTTTTTTCACAAAAAAGTAATTGTATGTCTCTTTTGTCAATTAATACTACCTCCTGGTGACTATATGGACCCATTATATAGATAAATGGTCCCTGGAAGAGAGACAAACAAACTTGGTGAAGTATTCACCCTTAACAATAAACATACAGTATTCAAAAAAAATGGCACAGGGTTTTTTTTTTTTACATTGTACCACATCCAATACCAGTTACAAAACAAGTTCATGGACCTATCCACTCTTACACTTACCAATTCACACAGAACACTGTGAATCAAACATAAGGCAAAGAAAAGCTTCACTAATACATGTCACAGCCATGCTTCACCACAGGAATGATGTTTCTAGAGTGATGACTCGCACTATCATTGTAAAACCAGAATCACAATCACCAAGAGAAGGCACAAATTAAATTAGAGTTGTAAGATGAGGTCAGTTTTGATGCAAGCAGTACTTAGCCTGATTCTACAGTAGAGGAGGTCATGCATGTTTTTTTTTATATAATACAGATTCTAATTACACTAACAGGTGATATAACAACTGAGAAATGTCTATGCCTAAATATATTACATTTGTTCTTAGACACTTTCCAGCAGCCAACCCCCCGAGAATCACTTTTTTATAGACATTTAGTAAACAAGATATGCCTGTCATCCTGGAATATGTGCTAATGCATTTAAAAGGCAAGTTACCTCTAATTCAATATGTTTGGAATATTTATGTGGATCTCATCCATACAATTACACGGGACTTGTTGGAAGCAGCGTATCATGATCGTTGTCTTTTCCTCTAGAATGTAGAAAGAACAGGATTGATTCTTCATTTTCTCAGTTATCAAGCTCATGAGTGTTACAAGATGTCTGGTAATTTAGTTAAAATTACCAGACTGTTAATTCTACATTTTGGGTTGGCTCTAATGTACAGCTGTGTGCAAGGTGTGTGTATATATATATATATATATATATATATATATATATACATACAATCTCTGTTTTGCTATTTGCTCGCTCTGCTATTTTGTCCAGTGCTCCCTAAACAAATATCAGATATCCAAAGATACCAGCACATCCATGGTTTGCCCATGGCAAATCAGCAACTACATCTGGCTACATCTATAAAAATGAATTACAGTTCTTTAGCGGGTAAAATAGTTACCACATATGTATTTAAAGTTACTCTCCAAGCTGAAACAAGAAGCAGAACAATATTAGGCATTCCTTCATCACTCATCTCTTTCCTTCTATTTTCATATTTTAGCAGCTAAGTAACACAAAACACCGATTTGCTCCTTGTGATGCTGGAGGTTTTTTTGGTCATTTATGTCCCTTTGGGGTAAATTATCCACATTTCCTGTAGGCACAAAAAGTGAGAAGAAATCTCTTTGAATTCCCTTTAAAAGCCCTCTTAGACAGTTGTCACTAAGCCATGCATCAGCATAGAAAGATTTGCCCAATTGCTGTTCTGGTAACAACTCGGAATGCTGGAATTGTTTTCACTTCAAGGAACAGCAGTAACCAGGACAAATAGGGTGAATCTTCGGGAAACAGCACACTGGGTCCACAAAACAATTGGTATTTTCTATTCTTAGTATTCTAATCTTGGTATTTTCTAATATTGGTTTCATTCTGCTTTAGAGGTCACATGAGTAAGATAGGACCATGCAATCTGTGCACAACCCACTAATGACACCAATTTTATACTTTGGAGGAAGTGGAGCCAATCACAGCTTCATTTTTTATTCTTTTGTGTATGTATTTGGAAGAGCCCAGGGAATCACAAACAGCAGTCTGTTTCCACTTTTATTTCTTTAGGAATATGAACCATTGTAAATGTCAATATTGTTTTATTGATACAGTTTTCCAGTGTCTTTAACTAATTTGCATATTAAGTGCTCAAAAACGTCTAATTGAAAATGGGAAAATGTCTAATTGAAATCAATAGAAGCGTTTACACGCGTTTTCAGGCTTTCTTCAGCGTTAACCCAGCGGTTTAATTTTCTAAACGTTGCAAGCAACGTTTAAGATAAATGTCATAAACGTGCCTCAAGCAAACGTCCCGGTGTAGATTAACCCATTGTAATGCATGGGGATTTCAAACAAGGGCTTTAAAAGCCTTAGGTTCAACGCTGGGGAAACAGTCGGTGTAGACTAAGCCTAATGTAAAGAAACCTAAGCTGTCAATCATTAGGGTCATATTATGTCTCAAAGAAATAAGTACAGGATCACAATAGAGCACATCGCAAGCAAGCGAGCAAGCACTTACACTATACCAATGTACTAAACGCACAAGTATTGTCATTTGCATTGCAATGCACTGTGGTCAGATGCTAATGCAGCACCTTAGTATATTCATTTTTTTTAGGTGTTGGTGTTCTCTGGTACTTTTCTACTGTGTATTTGGGATGCCAATAGCAACCAAACACACCAATGCATGTGCCGTGAGTTGACAAACTTTGAGTTACCGTATGCATTTGGTTGCATTAGAGCTGTGGATGCTTTAAAAAAAAAATTTGGGTTCTTAAAATTGTGAGCAGAAATAGAGTCACTGTCGTGCAACACTAAGCGTGTATGTAATGAACAAATATGACCGTCCCTAGTACGCTACAAAGTATATTATTAGGCCATACATATTAAAAAAAATAAAGTTCTTTTAAAATTATAAATTTACCAGCACAAAATACATATCAGGCTTTTTCCACACTGCTTTCTGTAAGCAGGTAAATATTTACAAGGCAGCTTAACACTGCAAAAGAGATATATATCCCTATTTAATGTACAGCGCTGCGTAATATGTTGGCGCTATATAAATCCTGCTTATTAATAAAAAGAATAATAATATTATACAACTACACTGTAAGCAATGACTAGTTTTCGAATGGAACTCTCCAATGCAGGGTATTTTTTCGAGTCGGGCCTCATTTCTTGCTACAGGCCCAAAAACTGATTGGAGGCAGTTTACCAAAAAGCTGACAAAAGTAAATATCTGTTCACTTTGCATATTTATGAGTGTATCCGAGCTCACCTTTAAGAATCCGGAGTTAACACACATTCATAATCCTCTGTTGCCTAGAGAGACATGTAATTCATATTCAGACAGTAATCCAGCCCCGTATCCCTCGGAATAGCTGAATATAAATGTTTTTCAGAAATTGGATGGAGGGTAAATGTGAAATGTATCCTTAATCTCGGAGAGATAAACAGGTTTTCTGGAAGCCTATCGCCTTATTAAACAGAATAGCGATGCATACAAATTAGCAACAAGCAGTGACATTTCCAAGATGAAACCTTCTCATTTGCAAACTATTCTAGTGCGTTTTTTAAAAGTGTCAAATTAATTTCCCTCCGTAGATCTGTTAAATGTCATTGATCCCGGAAGAGCGACGGAGGCATTGTTCTAAACAGGCTGTTTTATTTGGTCCAAGGTGAATCATCAATCGGTTACAGAGTGTGCCTGACATCTGCAGTGATTATGTCTTACACTGTGTGCTTTTCCTTCCACCGCTGACAAATGGTTTGTCACAATAGATAAGGATGTAGCACTTCCTAGGCAGGAATAAAATCTCTCAGAAATATCAGCCAGTCAAATAAACACGATTCCTCTACTTCTACAGCTTTTTGATTTCCCACAGTGATGTCTAAAACACTAGCGGAACAATCAGATTATTGTATGTACGGCACACGGCAGTAAGTACAGGCGCCTTGGAAAATATCACAGGCCTGTGATTCAGTGTGTAATTGTTACATCAGGTTGTGTAGAGAACCTCCAAGCGTACGAGTATAAAGATATGATCACCGGGTTCCGTGGGTCTCCCGCAGACAAACCGACACTAGAGCTGTTTATTCAGTAGTTTCCTTCTCACACCTTCGATGTCCATAACCTAAACTAGTTATAAAGTTTGAAAAAGCAATCAACAATACTAACTTGACGCAAATGCTCACGCAGAAAGTTTGTCAATTCTGCAGGGTGGTTCATAAATTCACAGCACCCTACAACTTTATTTTAATGGATACATTTAATTACTGCCGGTTCATGGTTGGATCAGGTGACTGTCACCTCATGTCTTTGGGTAGCCCAAAACTGCAGGCACCTGGCTTCTCAACTCTTTTTGAGGGCAGTCAGGTATTGCTTGCCGGTCCAAATATTGTTTTAAAGTGTATGTAATATCTGTAAACCGTTTTCATATCACAATTAGAAAATAAAGTGGAGCTAAAGTTAAAGAATAAAAAAAAAAGCGGGCAGGTCTTTATTGCAGATGACATATCGTATGTTCTGCGTTAAAACTTACCTGCCCGTTCACAATCTATCAAATGTTCAACTCTGTGTACAAATCCAGCATTACCCATGTCTCGGGAATTAAAGAATTCCTGCACGTCTCTGGCCTGACCAAGATCTGAATCTAAATGAAGACTGGACAATGAAGCAAGAAAAGTGAAGTTTAGTCCCGCTTTAGGAGCAGTGGCACATTCATATTTTGTTTTTTTTTTTTTTTTTTGTGTGCGTAGGACAACTTCCAATGACATTTTGAGTTTTTGGGATTATTTAGGTACTCCAGTTTGATTTCCCTAAGGCTGGGTCTACACGCACGTTTCTAAAAACGCATGGTAACGTTCCTATTGCGTTTATATGCATTTTTATGCACTTTTATTAGCGTTTTAAAGTTTGCATTTAAAACGCTGGAAAACGTCTATGCCGCGTTTTCCTACGTTTTTCACACATTTACGTTTCAAGTGCTTATTAACGCAAGAAAACGCCTCATTGAAATCAATGGAAGCATTTACCCGCGTTTTTTGGCGTTTTCCAGCGTTAGCGCGTTTTAATTTTTTAAAACGTTGCAAGCAACGTTATGGATAGCGCTCTTAAACGAGCCTCAAGGAAACGTCCTGGTGTAGATTAGCCCATTAGAATGCATGGAAATTTGAAACATGGACTTTTAAAACCTCAGGTTAAAGGCGGGGGAAACGTCCATGTAGACTAAGCCTTATACACTTTTACAAGTTCATAAAATTTTGTAATTTACGTATGTAACATTAAAAGAGAAACATTTCGGCGCATAAAAATATTTATGGGACACTTTCCCCAGAAAGTTTTTTGCCTCTAAATTTGTAGTTCTTAAAGTTGAAGTCCTTAACGCGTTTCACTTTTTTGCTTCTTCAGAAGGCTCAACTTTTGTATATGCATAATCCAGCGTCTAGTGTATGTCTTAAGAAAACAAAACAAAGGAGAATGTATATATTCATTCATGTTTAATGAAAAAGGTTGGAGCATCATGAAATGTATGTACAAATTATTGTTTTCCGCTTTGATATTTGCAGTCGTTGTGTGCATGTTGTATTCATGTGCACAATGTGGTGACCTTTACTATGAATGTGAGATTACATCGCTAACTGTCTAGCTATTTGTTGTCAACAATAGATGTACACTAATTTTACAAAAACTTGGGACAATTCACTTTGCATAATATGGGTGAATCGAACTATATACAATGATTTTCTGGTAAATATACTAGGATATACTCTTTTTTTAATAATAATTATTATTATAAATACTTTGATTGAATCTATCTAACTGTATATACCGTATTTTTTGCCATATAAGACGCACTTTTTCTTCCCCAAAACTGGGGGGGTCACTTCCCTGCCGTTCTGTTCTGATGCCTGGAGCAACAATAAAGTCCTTCTAGAAGTAGCTGGGGCGATGGGTCACGCAGAGCTATGAACTACCCTGTGGCAGGACTGATTGTCTATTCCTATTACCCAGCGATTCAGCCCTTCACAGTAACAGGCCAAAAGGAATGTGTTCCGGGCAGGAGTCAGCTGGCAAGGTTTGATACTTCCAGAAAATATAGAGGATTTGTAGATCTGAAGAGCTCAGCATTACAGTGTCGTGGTGAGAACTGCAGACTACTAAAAGTATGTATAGGTAATTTAGATGTCCGCACTATATACTTAACAGATTATATTTCTGACAAAGTCACTTTAAAAAGGACTCTTTGCTTCAGTCTGGAAGAGTTTAAACAATTGTCAAAAGATCTAAATGTTTCAGAAGGCATTTAGTAGTGTTCAAGACTATTTTAATGTATTGAATATCAATGTATTTCTGCTAAAAACCTAAATATGGCCAAGTTCACAACAATGTAGACACAATACAGTGGTTGCATATGTAAGCTTTGCTGTATGAGCTGCCTACTAAATAACAGTACACATAAGAAATGGGATTCCTTTCTTTTTTATATTCTCACCACAACACTTTGTACAAGCGGTACCTTACCTTGTGATGCACAACAGATGAGCCGATAGAATGCATTGGTGTGCTGTTCAGAATGAATGACATCACATTACACCACCACTTAAAGTGTCACCATGTGGTGCAGTACAGCACACAGGGATGCATGCTGTGTTGCACTGCACAAGTGTGAACAGAGCCAAATGGTACAGTCACCACTCAATACCCCTTAAGAAATTGTTTCATTGTCCCCACATTGTAGCAGATGGTCGCTTCAAAGTGAAATCACTATATCCAAATTAAAAATAGTGCCAAAGTGTCAGAACTTTGAAGTACGGTTAGTCTGTTTTATCATCCTATTTGAACTTTCTGTTTACTCTGAGAGAATCTAGATGTCGGCTTCCTAGGATACACAGGGCCAAAACTTCTTTTAATGCCGGGATAAACCTTTCTCTTTGCAGATACCAAACCCCTTTCCCTACAGTCCAGTGTAAGAGCCCCTCACAAAGCAACTGGACAGTAAATAGCTGGGGTCTGTATTAGTAAAGAAGCCTGTGTGTCCGTTATTAACCTGGCCAGCGCAATATAAGTAACTCACGATAAAATATCTGAAGCATTAGAACTACTCTGCGAATGCCTACTAATGCCCTTTATACTAGTATTTATAAATGAGGACAATACAAATGCTTCCATGAACAAAAGTAAAAGCACTTACAGGAAAAAAAACAAGTCAACATTGCTCATATCTAGGCAACATTTTTTCCTACTATGTATGCTACAATATTGTATTAGTTAAGTGAAACTTTAGTTTAAAAAATGCTAGAAGATTTAATTTTCTTTGAGACTTTGCAAATTACTTCGGCTAAAAAAAAAAAAAAAAAGTGCACCATACCTGAAGTGCAAGCACATTGTACACTTCAAGCCTATTACCACCATAAGTAGAAGACAATTTAACATTTGCCTTCATGTGTTCTATTGCTGTATCATGGTCACAAAATACATAATAATAATGGATAATAATGTGCAACAGGAACCAGGAAAAGATGGTGGTTAGAGTTATCTGGGACGCTCTGATCTGACAGGGAAGGAGGAGGGCAAGCATACAGGCGAGTCTGCTATAATGTGCAAACATGTTGTGCACATCGTGGCAAGAACAGCAAAGCTACAATTCCACTTAAACTCACTGATCTGTGGGTATAATATGATGTCAACATGTTTTCTTTTTCATCAAGTATTTGGTTTTGTATTACAAATAAAAAAAAATACTTAAAGTAAGTTATAAATCGCCCCTGACCAATCAAACATGAGGAAGTAGACAATCAAGCAGTCATTTCAAGTTTTTCCACTCATTAGTATTTACTAATTCACATCTATGCAATGCAGCTTAGCACACTATACAAAAATGATATTGCAGCATACATGTACAATGCCAAGTCCTTATGACTGCAGAATGAACACAAGATTCTAACAGCCTTCGGGGTGAAGAGTGATGAGCGCGTATCATGGAAAGCACTGCAGAATTTGCCAGCAGCATATATGAAAAAATAAATAATTGATAATTTCCCTCCAGTGTCACCGGTATATTTAGCATCAAGTTCAAACCAAATGAGTGCAGGGCGTATCGCTGTAACATGTGGGAAAATGTGTGCTAAATGTGAGGTGCATTGGGCAATAAGCACTGTACAATAGATAGAACTCTCTGCGCCACAATGCATACTGTGTTGTATTAAAATGTGCAATATTGTTGGCCAGTTGCAGTGAATTGTCATTCTGAATAGGCTGCTTTAATGCAACAATCATTAACGCACCTTAACTGTCCTCAAAGTCCAGCCCGGGTGGACATGTCTTTCCTTCTAGTTAGTCCTGTGATTACTGCAAGCTATTTACATAGCTGACAACATCATTAGGCTGATAGTGAAGTGTGTGTACCCACACGGTTCTATCTGAAATGGGTAGTCCTGTCAGCTAGGATTGGATTTTGTAGTGAAGTAACCATGTGTTAATAAACAATACTGTTCATGAAATATTCAGGAAGCATCAGATAAAGCAGTTATCATGAACTGCCTCCTACACAGACAAGGCAAGCGTCTGGGTCATTTGGCACATTTGGTCAAAGCGTTAAAGTTTACAGAAAGGAATGACCAAATCAAACCTCAAACTTATCTCTCTCCAAATAAAGTATGTCAGTATTATTGTTTTTGTAACAAGAACAAGCTTATTTTTTTGTACACCCTGTGACATAATCGCCAACCCAAGGTTGTAAAATGGTTTTTGATTTTAGTGGCAGCTGTTGGGGGCTCAGATCTACTTGCACAGACAAGCCCCCAGAACTTCATCTCCCAAAAGCACCCATAGTGTGGACAGGTTCTTGGAAGTCAAAAAAGCTGTGGTCTTTTGTGACAGGTGAATTTCTGTTGTCTAGCATTCAGGGCTGAAAAGGTTGCTTGAGTTTAAAATGAAAGCAAAGTTTCACTTTTAAAAAATCATGATCAGGCAGGTCATTATTTTTTTATATTTTCTAATTAGGAGCACACTGCCTTCCCAAAAATTAAAACAGTGTTCTACCCAGCATCTTTCAGCTGGGCGCATCACCCAGCACTTTTCAGTAACCACCCAGCTGTTTTTGGGTAGCAATGAAAAGTTGGGTCACTATACAGGGGCCACCACCCACTTACAATTTCTTTCCACTGGGCATAAAAAATCCCTGGGATGAATACTGTGATAACCAGTTTTTTCAGACTCCTTTGCTCACATGATGCCTGTATATGGAACTGGTAATATAGTAATTACTGAATTAAAGTGAATCTCAGGTTTCAGATTATTACTTCTTTGTGATCCCACTGGGGAAATTTCCACTCCTTATGAGAAACTGGTGGGGAAAAAAACTTTAGTTTACACTGCAGCAGGAATAATAGAGAAAAAAAAAACAGATCTAAATAAAAATGCCAGCAATACATTTAAGGTTTTCTAATTTTTCACATATTTAGTTAGGCCGTGGCAAATGTGCAATGAATACTAAGTTTATATATAGGTTATACAGATTTATCCATAATTAACTATGCATAGACCCAATTAACCAGACTACTCTATTCATTTTACTTACTACTGGCAAACATAGAAAAAAAACATCAGTCTGAACCCCTAAAATGTAACAAAGTGATACTAACCTAAACATCCAAGCCATGTTAACATACACCAGAGGTCAGCAAACTCCGGCCTTTAAGCTGGATACGGCCTAGCCAGTATTCCAGTAGGGCCTAACGCCCCCCTTGGTTATTTGTTGTTGGATCCAGCCTAACTGACTTACTTACCCGCGATATTATCGAGTTCCCGCACAGTAACCCCAATTACTATGCCTAAAGAGCAGAAGCAAGGCGCAGCTACCAGTCTCCGGAAGCTTCGCGTCTTCAACCCCGAATGGACTGATGAATTATTCTTCGTCCAATGTGGCAACAAAGCCCTGTGTTTAGTGTGCAACGACAACAAAGGCACTTTCAAGGGGTCCAATCTCAAGGGGCATTTTGATGCCAAGCACGCGCACACGTACAGAAACTACACCGCGGATGAGCGGAAGACTGAGGCTGCTCGCTTGCAGTCACGGTTGGAAAAAACCTTTCCTTGGACACCTTGTTTCTTCTGGCCCAGTGTGCCTTTTTGACCTCCTGAAATGTCCAACCCCTGACATACACCTTGACCTCCTGAAATACACCTTCCCTAAGTACAAATTGAAATATACATTAATTAAGTAGAGAAAAAAATAAAAAAGATCCACCAAAAACTGCGGTGTAACCATAGTTTTACTGTCTATGAATATGGGAGAAAACATTTTTTATCCTGGCGGTGAGATTACCACTTCCTCTACCTCCCCATAGAGCATGAATGGGGGTGGCAGTGTGCAGTACCCTTAATGCTCACTGATTGCGGAGTGACTGAGCGCCAAGTGGAGCCAAGCTGGATCGCTCAATCCTAAAGCAAATCTGAACCTGCTCTTAGTTTTAAAACAATCAGAAAATATAACTACTAGTGCAAAACAAATTTCAATAGAAAAAAATAATTCAAATACATTTTGAAAAAGTGATCTATAAATCAGCCCACAACATTACTTCAGGCCTCAGTGACAGCAAACACTGCCTGCTGTTACAGCGGAACTATCACTAAGAGGTAATGTAAAGCTTGTATTTTTGATTTGTTTGTATAAAATCCTTCTTGTCTGGTTGGTTTGCTGATCCTTTGCCCTAACATCACTGAATCACTGACCCAGAATGAGTACACAGCTTGTGTGTTCAGTTATTGTCACTGAGTTATCTGCGTGTTTGTCCCAGGTGTGCGACTGACACTACTGACACTAAAAGATCAGATTTACATCCAGGTCATCGGCATTCAGCAATAACCGTTTACTTAACTTCCCAAAGGTTAGTTAGCTTTAACTTGCTACCCAAATAGCAAAGGTGGAATAAATAACGTGCTTCTTTCACACAGCTGTGCTTGTACATAAGAAGAAATATTGTAACCATGCCTCTGCAATATCAGTTGCAATGCATAGAGACAGAGGTCAGAGCAGGTAGCCAAAAAATAATCTTTTTAAATTCTGCATGCCCCCTGTGTCTGCATAGGTTTCTTCTCAAAATCCAAAAACATACAAGTAGGATAACTGGCATCAGACTAAAATGGCCCTTCCCTAAAAAAAGACTTGGCAAGTTTGGGTATATTTATACTTCATATTCCACCCTCATGCAAAAAAATACGGCACCCACTCTAAATACGAATTAATCGAAAATCCGTTATCGCTCAACCCTTATTTTATAATGCAAATCGCTCATAGCCGATGTGCATTTTGAACCAATAATATATACCCCACGTTTATCAATGTTTCAATTTTTATTAGCTTTCCAACGAATCTTTAGAAAAATGTTAACGGAGGGCTTTTTTGCTAATACAGCATATAGGTGGTTGTCTTATTAATAAATAGAATGGGTTGTCTATTAGAATCAATTCATTTTAAAACTGTGGATGTGGAAGTACCATACGTAGCAGGTAATGGGCTCCTATAGTTTCCCCTACACACCGAGGTTCAAAAGCTTTCTATGCAGCAAAATGCATATATATTGTATGTTTTGCTTTAGAACAATGGAAAAATGTTAAAAGGCCCTACAGCCAGCACTTCCAGCCAAACAAACCCAACTGCAGAACACATGCTGCAGTGAGCAGAGGGAAGATGTCAGAGTCCGGGTGCTCCTTCTCTATCCAATCGGCAGGCAGGGAGTGTGTTCTTAACCAAGCTATGCAGCTGCTGCAAGGGAAGTTGTAAAACTGAATATGTGATCTATCAGAGTGTATGGAACACAACAGAGCTGCGCGCAATGAGAATTCAATCTGTGGAGGTTTGAAACAAATTCAAATAATGCAAGGATAATTCATCTGAAAAGATCAGGGGTATCACTTCAGTTCAGCCAAATATACCTTGACAAGGTGAATCCCTATCCAGGTAATTTGTCAGGAACCCTGACATTCCTTTTCTAATGCCATTACTGGGGTATCACACCTTCCTAGCTGGAATCTTCATGAATTATATGTATAAGTTCTGGAGTCTGCAGCTTGAATGCCGAGACTCCCTCCTGCAGCAACAGGCACATTAGTATTTGGAGTAATGTTACTGCACTTCTTTTTTTTTATCATGTGGTCACATTTTCCATACAGGTGACAGACCCCAGAGGGAAAGAAGGAAGCCAGACATGGGCCATTTATAAATGCAGTCTAGTCATCTTTTGTATCACGGGGGAGCCCTTAAAATAATTTTCAGGTGTTTAGGGAACCCCTTCTATAATTACTATATCCACAGCACACAGTATATTGTTTTGGGGCTCAATGGAGAGAATGCCTTTTACATCGCGGTCCACTGGGAAGAATTTCATCCTTTACAGCCAAAAATATCATTTGTCTCATTCAAATGACCTGAGGGGCACAAACTGCTCATTGCTCAAGGAACCCCCAGCAACCTCTGGAGGAACCCTGCTTGAAAAACATCTATACAGAATACAACTGGGCACATTCTGTGTAATGCGTATGTTTATAAAGCTCATTTATTTGTTCTTACTATTTATTTGGAAAGTACAAATGCATGCTTGGAACTGTTTTGTGATTTAAAAACAAGTTTACACTATTTAGCTAAACTCCACACATTTCTCCAATATTATAATAAAACAATTCACAGACAGAGGTTTCTAAAACAAAATAAGGCGCTCCTTAAAATACTAAGAGAAGAGAACTGAGTGATGGGAAGCTTGGATGATCAGTGCTGAGAAGGGACTGACCTCAGCATTTTCTAAATTTTCTAGGTCACATTTATCAAAGCGGAAATATTACAACAAGATATAGGCTCTGAGATCTCTTTGTTGGTTTTTGCCTACATACAGCAATCTGTGGCGAGTTTCATTCTCCAAGTACATACGCTCACAAAATTTCATTCCTTCCCGTGGGACATTTCTGGAATTCTGTGCTTTTTGGCCATTTTATTAGAGGGATATTGACGATTGGGTAATTAAATCCCTGCTGCCCTTGGATCACTGTGCCTATATTCCCCTTCTGCTACTTACCAACCATTAACATCCACAGGAGGAATGGATCTTAGAAAGAGAAGGGGTTTCCTTACTTTAATACATTGAACCTAATGTGACTTCTGAATATAGTTACATTCAGGATACAACTTTTAATTTTAGATTTAAACATCTGTTTTGAAAAGCATATAGGGCAGCGTTGTTGATAATCTATACAGTGCAGTTATATATATATTTACACATAATAGAGAATCACATTCCCTCCAGCTCATCCATCCATGTGGAGTCTTGCTCCCAGCACTCGCCTATACATGATGTTTCCAGGCAGAAAAGCACACAGTATATACAATCAATTATACTGTACAATTTACCCAAGGTCATATTTGGCTGACACAAAGGCTTTCACTCAAAGTTCATGCTTCATTCCCTCTGAATATCTCCAGGGGGATCATTAGTACTCGTAGCCATCTCTAATCCCCATGTAAAATGCACACAATTGCTGTGACCCCCCCTTCCTGTGGTCATTTAATGTTCTATCAGTGTCACCCAGCCAGCTCCCCCCCATGCACAGAGCTGCATGCACGGTGCAAACAATGAGCTGCAGCGAAGCACACATGTCCTGAAAGTAGGAATTGTGAGGAATCTGTACCTTGTACCATGCTGGCCTCTGCACACTCCAACTCTGCTCCTTCCAGCTGCTCCCTGACCACCTTGTCCCCAATGGTGAGGGGTGATGTGTGCCCTCCTGACCCTCACAGCCTTCCACTCAGTCTTATGCAGCAATAAGATGGACAGAAGCTGCAGGGGGCTCCTTCTCCTCCTCCCTTCACTTTTGGCTAGGCGGGGTCTGGCCATGCAGACCAATAATAGGAGTGTGGGCACAGGGACTCCGGACCACTCCTCAGCACGTCATCTATATCCCCCCCCCCACCAAGCAGCAGGGGGGTGGGGGGTCCAAGCTGTGCATTGTGGAGGAGCAATGACAGGGGCTATGGCACACAATGACAAGCAGGACTCCAGAAGGAGGGGGCTCCTGGGACAGGGATGACAAGTGCTACTTAAATATGCCTTTCAAACTTTACACTGGAGGATTTATAGAAGACATTATGGGAAACCAATGACTAACCTCATATATTGGCATTGCAAAAAGTCATTTTTTTAATTAAATTATTACTTTGCCATAAAGGTCCTTGTTATGGGGTGACAACGCTGTCATTTGCGTTGTCACCCAGTTGCATGGATTCTTGCAGCCATGATCATTGCACGCATGTTCTGTTGTTTAGCCCTGATCAATGACATGCAATGTGGATTGTGTACAAAGAGGCTGAAGTAGATCAGCAGCATTGAAATGCAAAGAAGGATGAATAAAAAAAAAAAAAAAAGTTTTCTAAAAATTAAACTAGAAACTGAGATGCTCATACAATGGTCTTTATTTGCACAATATGTATGTACTGAATACTTGTTTTGTTTGTTCAGTATGTACAGAATTGTTTGTTGTTTTGTTTTTCATGATACTGATAGTATCTCAACAAAAAAATTATTTACAAAAAAAAAAAAAAAAGATTTATCAGCAGTCTTATGATACAATGTTTTGGACTAAGTCTGCGCTAACTGTTAGTAACCGTGGGAGGGCGTACTGAGAACTGTGCACAGGGCCAGACGGAAGAGGTGGCTGCCATGGGTGCTTCAGTAGGAAGGGGTCCCGAGGACCACCTTGGGTGACGAAGGACCTTGCCATGGCACTGACTGGACATCCACATTTAATGTCAATGAAAAGCAGAAAAACAGTTCAAAGGATCCAGATAGCTGCCTGACACCACTTGGAAATCTGCAAACAACCATTACATGCATATTTCCAGGAATTTGTTAAATCTTCGGTGTAATCCCAGTGTTAGCAAATAAAATGTCTTTTGGTGTGTTTACTTGTCCTTCCTTGTTCAGGCACTTCCTGTCATAGTGACACTGTCTTTCAGTTGTGCTTCGGTGTTGTCACTTTTTCATCAAGAACCTACAACACACTTTTATGCAAGCTATTGCTGGAATGCATACATATAGACATGGTAGCAAGTAGATTACAGTAGATCAGTAAAACTGAGACCCCCAAAAAAAAAACAATTGTATGTAACAGGCGGTGCTAACCATAATAAGTATGCCATACAATTAGGCCGTGTTTACACTGTTTTGCATTGGGGCACAAACGTGTCATGCCGCACAATAACACATTTAGTAAAGGCAGCACATTGATCTGAACCGCATCAAATCAGCTGCAGTATCTTTGAAATGGATGCCATGCAATGAGTGGAATGCCAACTTGCCACTGCAGAGATATCTCAGTTAGAGTTGATATTTGATAGGGAAGAAAGAAGGCATTTTTTTTATGGGGGCTGCTTGACAGTTGCCTGGAGAAGAACCAAGTACAGAAATACATGGCCCGAAATTTGAGAAGCCATACATCTGATTTGTCTGTTACTTGGAACAGCTGGACCACCTGCATAATTGCTGAGTAATAGGCACCTGCTGGTATCAGAGCTGCCATTATTCCACGCTGGAAACCTTTAGCCTGGGGTGCAAACACAACTACAGCCTAGTATAGATGCAGTCTGGATCTTTAATGATGATTTGCAGTGGTAGTAGAATATATGAGCACTGTACAGCTATTATCCCCTATGGACGGGGGGGGGGGGGTGGAGATTAGGTAGGAGGAAACCCTTTCCATACCACCCAGGAAAAAAACATTAGATGCAAGTAATTTAATGATCCTGCAGGGCAGATCACTAAATAAACATCCTGAAAGGAAAGCTGTACTTTCACTAGATGTTCAGCCGAACACAAATCTGGTGTCTGTACACAGCTTCCAGCAAATACTCTCCACTCTATTGGCAAGAGCGTTATCCTTCTATGGCCATTTACTACCCAGGGACTCCATTATTATTTAAAAAGAGGAAATGAATGAGAGCCACAATTCTCACCAAAAGCTGTACTGTGCACCAACGCTAACCCAGGGATTTTTTGCACAGTGAACCAACGTATGTTCTGTATTATTTTATCAGTATCCATTTCCTGACATGGAATTATTTATTAATATAGATACAGCTAGGTAATCAGGTAATAGGGTAATCCCAAATTGACCAACACCCCATACACCCCCCCATGCAAGGGGTGTTGTTGATAGTGTAGGGCAGGAGTCAGCAACATTTACTATCAAAAGAGCCATTTTGCCTCCTCTTCCACTAAAGAAAAATAGTCTGGAGCCGAAAAACATAACACAGTTTATAAACTTTTAAAAGTTTTAATATTTTTTTAATTTTACCTGTTACAACAAGTGTGCATGTGTAGGCCTACTTTGAAATAAATTAAACACTGAACTATGCCCCTAGAAGCCTCCAGCTTCTAACGTATCATCCTGTTACATTACAGGCTGGAGGCTTCTAACGTAACAGGGTAGATTTTTTTGATGGGCAGAGTTCTTTATGTTCTGACGATGCCTTAGCGATGACATTTTAAGGGGTGTTAGCCACAGGTGTCCCTCATTTGCAGCTTTATTTTTGTTCACCTGTACCCCCCAATCTTGAGTAATTGGGGTTCAGGTGCTAGAAGCCTCCAGCAATGTGTAACAGGGTAGATTATTTTGATGGGCAGAGTTTTTATGAATTTTTAGGAGGTGTTAGCCACAGGTTTCCCCCACTTGCACCTCTAATTTTGTTCACCTGTACCCCCTTCCTGTTCCAGAGAAATTGGGGTTCAGGTGCCTCCAGCAATTGTAACGGTAGATTTTTTTGATGGGCAGAGTTCTTTATGTTCTGATGATAGCCTAACAATTAAATTTTAGGGGGTGTTAGTCACAGGTGTCCCCCACTTGCACCTACATTTTTGGTTCTGTACATCTCCCCATTCCAGAGGAATTGGGGTTCAAAGGAGGGGGATGTCATTGTACACACCCATTTGTACACGCCCCGTGGTAGATTTATTTCACTGGTAGATTTTTTTCATTAGAACACCGGATAGGGAATCCCCCTCCTCCGCAGTGTCTTGGGAGGAAGGGGATCCCCCATCAGAGATCTCCCCGCGGCAGCCGAAGGGAGCCACAACAAGGAGGCTGAAGAGCTGCATGCGGCTCCGGAGCCGCAGGTTGCAGACCCCTGGTGTGGGGGGATGGGGACGGTGCAGGGCATCAACGGAAGCAAGTTTTTATCCCAAACATGATTTAACCAACTTTTTCTCTATAGGTACAGATTTCTGTGCGCTTCAGGAAGTCTACCATGCAAAGTGTGCTATTGTGCTACAGAGATTGGTGGGCATGGAAAGAAGTGGGTGTTTTTAAAAGGTTCATTGCAACACACCTTTTGATACCTTCCACCATACTCTTTGTTGGTGGTGCTTGGCATTCAGTCACATGAAAATTTGTAACCACATGTTGGTGCTAGAAGGGATTGCATCATCTGGAAACACGTGTGCCCTCTATTGCAGTATCTATATCACTAAAAAATTCTATGTCAGAAAACAGACACTGATAAAATAACACAGAACATACATGGATTCAAAATAAAAGATATGATGTATGTACAACTGTCCGCACAAATCCAAATCTGAATTCTTTCAGAGAATGCAGGTTAAAAGGTTACACATATAGACTGCAGCTGTATACAGCGAGTGGAAGGAAGGCGCCTTTTAATAGAAAGGGCATTTTATGAGCAAGTTGCAAACATTTTCATCCTCAACAACAGGAGCTGTGTGTAAACAACAAGGCTGTTATTATGCTGTTCCCATGGTGACTACATAGCTAATAATGAATAGGTAATAATAGACATTTTTTATTATTATTTACACAAGAGGGTTGTAATTGTTGAATTCCTTGGACAGTGAATTTAGAATGAGAACACCTAGTTTTTTTCTATATAGAAGGGGTATAATACAACTCTTTGTGCATGCCCAATTTATAAAGTGAATCACAATACGTTGGACACTTCATGAAATCCTGAGCTTGCCAAAATCGTTGGCAATATCACGTGCGTGCTAACGTGCCAGCAAGCTGCAGGTCCCAAACATAATCAGTTTGTTCTCTAACAGTAACATTTTAGCATTTTTGGAAAAACATTAAAAATAATATGTAATTGGATAATGCATATCATCCAAAGCCAGAACAATAATGGTTTAATGGAAAGATTTGAAAGATAGTTACATTTCTGCTAATATTCTGTGATATAATAAAACATTTAGGGGCCATTCAGATTCTATATATGCTGAACATACATGTGTTAAAAAAAAACAAAACATGATATTGTGTTTTAAAGAATCGAGGATTAAAACAGCCCATTCATTATAAATAATCCAGCTGTGCACCTTAATACCTAAAAAAGTCACAGCAGGGTTTTTTTTATTCCAATGCCAATCACTCCTAACAAACAAACATTTAAACATGGGTCAACCCTTGAAAAAAACTTTCAGGTCTTCAGGGAACCCCGGCTATAATAATAATATATCCACAGCTCACAGCATATTAGTGTGATGGTCAAAAGAAAGAATGGCCATTGGGAAGAATGTCACCCTCACAGATAGCCAAAATGATCATTGGTGTCACTTAAACTGACCTTAGAGGCACAAATTGCTAATTGTCCAAGGAACCCCTAGGTAAACTCTGTCAAACAGGGTTTTATGGTACCCTAGGGTTCCTCCAAACACTTATTCACACACTGCACCAAGGTAAGGTATGCTGTGGTATTATGACAAATGAATGGCACTGCAATGCATAGCTTTTTCCTATACACAAGGAAATGCAAAATGTCATTGGAATAAGTCCTTATTGCTTACCCCGCATTTTGCAACATAGGGACTGGTAGGTCAGTTGTGGTAAACAAAGGTTCAGTACTCTAAATATGCCCTATAATAAAAAATATTATTACTTTGCAGCATTTATTAAGGAGCTTCATCTGCTTTCTAATATACTTGCTGTAATTGCTATATCATGGTGCAACGACCCCCCCCCCCAAAAAAAAAAAAAAAAAAGAAGTACCCATTCCGATTTGTCTAATTGAAAGTCAACGCGGCACAGGTCTCTAACTTGACATCTTTTTACAGCCACAAGCTCTCAGAGACAATACTTGAGATAATAAACCCGTAGCAGGAAAAGATACATTACCAGCATGGCCAGAGACAGCCAAAGAAAGCGGCATTTTAATGCGAGCCCGCATGGCTCCCAGTGCATCACATCTACACAGAAATGTCCATTTCTTCCCTTATAAGATATTTTGACAGGACATCTTTCTCAGTTACCATGGTAGCAGAATGGAGAACATTATGCAGGTGTTAACAGAATTGCAATCAATATGAATCAGTTCATGGCCTATCATGCCAAGGAATGTGCGAGGATAAATCAAATTATATTTGCCTAAAGATTCACTCTGTGCAGTTTATGTCAAAATAAAAAGGGATTTATTGAACGGCTGCTAGCTTAGGATTCATTTTTCTTGGTTGGTTTTTACATTGGGGGAAAAGGAGATTGTGGGACAAGCAAATTGTAAACAGATTTATTGCTTGCACTGTTCTCCCCAAATCGCGAGATATAAATCCGGGGTTCTTGTGAATGAAGAGCAAAAATGTGTTTAGAAGGTTTATGGAAATAAACAATTACTTTTCATGCATCTTGTACAATTATTCTATATTATATTATATACATATATATATATATATATATATATATATATATATATATATATACACATTTTTTTTTATATTGTATATATAATAGTCTTGCAGCACGATAGTTAGCAATTTTTTTTGGAATATGGCGTTATGTTGTAACATTGTCCCTCAATAACTCTTTGCCCACTGTTTATAAAACAGGGAATCTGACTTTCACTCACACATTCCCTAGTGGGAATCAGTTACTGCCATTGAAACACATGGGCCTGGAAGATTCCCACCGGGGAATATATTTAGGGAATGTCAGACTCCTTATTTTATAAATAAGAGTTCTTTATGGGATTTTGTTACTTCCTTATCATGAGTTCACAGGTTTTTCTTCATGTTGATTAATGTCCAACTAAACCCAAATCTAACCAAGGCAAATTATATGAGCAACTAAGTTGAAAACAGAGTACAATCGTTATATACAGCATCAAAGTGGTGGATACGATATATGTTTTTTAGGCCAAATGTGCTTGTACACTGAATTTATTCCTAATATATCTCAGGGAGGGGTAGATAATAGATGTTAGACTAATATTCCCAACATCCCTGCATTATAATATAAACCAGGAGACAGGACTGTATGTGGTAAGCAATAGTAGGACCTCTGTCTAATTTTCTGTTTTTGCAAGGTCACCTAGCTGCAAAGATACAGGACAATCACACAAAAAAATTTTAAATTAAAAAAAAATTTTTTTTTAAATTTACTAAAATTCTTACTCATCAACATAATCATCATGGGAATTGTTCAGTTTTCCTTTAAATTCTCTTTAGTAAATGTCTGTGAAAGGAGACTTCCTGACAGAATTTGGGATATCATGGAACTGAGGTTGGGATTTGTTGAGTAGTAGAAGTAAACAAGGTATCCAGATTCAGTGAAACCCCAGATCTGTACCAGCCAGTATTGATTTATAGAACATATGCAGGAAATAATTGCAATAAAACACCTTCCTTTCAAAACGCTAAGACATTTCCATTTCCACAGATAGAAGCAACCACCAGATTAAAGTATACGCAATGTGCCCGTTTTGGCTGCGTTCTATATCATTGCATGAAGTTTGGTAAGGCACCAGCTTATATATTTAAAAAAGAAGATGAGAGCCTGCTAAGCAGAATTTAAAATCCAACATTCCTACAGTAAGAAACATTCACCAGATATTCATCAACTTTAAAAAGAAAGAACTTAAAGTGTACCTAATTCACGTTACATAAAAGGGTAGACAACCGGGTACGGGAATGACGCATGAGTAGAAGGGACCTCTGGACTGATCGACTGCTGTGCGGGTTTGAGAGTAAAGCTACGTACACACGTCAAATTTTTCTAGCCCGATAATCGGCATCGGAAGGATATCGGGCGAGAATCTGGCGTGTGTACAGCCCACGTCGTTCATCGTCCGTGAACGATGAATGAATGGCGAGCGATCCTAATGCAAGGGAAGGGGGAGAGCGCGCAGCAGGGTGCCGCTCCGTCACTCTACCCCTCCCCTCTCCATAGAGCAGAACGGTGCTGTATGTACAGCACTCGTTGATGCATCTTGCGGTTCTTATTGTTGGAAAGGATCCTGAAAGATCCTTTCCAACGACAAGAATTGCACGTGTGTATGCGGCTTTAGTGTATTTTTTTCTGTTTTGGACACTTTTGAGTTTAGTTCCTCTTTAAAGAATATTTAAGCCATAGAGCAAAAATGTAATATAATACAATCTTACCAGTCCTTGGATGTGGAGAATGCATTCTTTTTCATTTTTCCGAAAATTTCCGAAAAAAAGTTTATCTTTGACAGAAACGCAGTGTCCTTGTCACTTCTGAAAAAAAAATGAACAATGAATTCCATTGCCCCAATGTAAGTCACAACCTTGACTCTCTCCATAGATACAGTGGGTTAAACAAGTGTAGCCTCCCTGGAACAAAAAGTGTGCTACTTGAATTGGACAAAGGCTATGCAGAAAATCTAGTATGCTGCTCTATTGTAAACTGTTTATTATATTCATGGCCATATACAAGGATTAAGATGCCATACACCTCAGTAAAGAAAAAAGCAGATATAAATGTACACATGCTGCTTATAAATTTGTAAATTATATGCATATGACAAAAACATCTTTCATGTACGCTTCATGTGTTAGACATGTGTGGAAACAAAAACTCAAAGTAAGGACACTGATATAGTAATTAAAAAGGTGACAATTGAAAGAATTCAGAAGAATTGTGGAATGTAATGCAATCATCCTGGGCTGGAATACCTGTTCACAGGTGCCAGATGTTGGCCAATTCCATGCGATTGTGCAGCAGTTCTCACAAACAGAGGTTATAGGACTAAATATTAGGTCTGTGAATCCAAGGAAAGAAAAAAAACTTGCAATGAATATTTCAGTTTGCAAAAAACAATGCAGACACTGCTATTATTTTAAACAGCCTCGTATTCTCTTTGCAATGTATGGAAAAAAATGCTATTTTGAGCTTTATTCACCTAAACATACTGCTATTTTCTGAATACATCTGCGAGTGCACTATTAAGTTGGATTCTGGATTTCTGCACTGTCTATAGTTGCATTTGATATTAGACTTTTGCAACTTAAAAAAGTGGCCTGTTCCTGGTTTGAAGACTGCCTATCCTTTCTGTACCTGTCACAGATCTCTGCAGAGCCAGGGGATCTTTTCTGCGCCACCCATCTTGCACTTTTCTGCAGCCAGCAGCAGCTCTGTCCTGGATTCTCATTCACTGGTTACTTCCTGGTCTGAATCATGTGACTGGTTGAGTCCCGCCCCTTTACCCTTAAAGGACTAGAATATTCCACAGATGTGCTCCATCTGTTGGCAGGAGTGTGAACACCGCCTGAGCTGCCTCTCATCCAGCACTCCCTCTGGTGGTGGGTTCTGTTATGTGCCGGTTACACAATCTCCATTTGTCAAATGACCTCTCCTATATATAAGAAAGTGACTGTGAACAGGATGTTGCCTGAACATGGAGTTCTTCTAGGCTCTGTTTCCAGTTTGCATTTCCTGATCTTGGTATCCACTTTGGTATGCCAACCTTTTGCTCTAAACCTGACTACCCTGGATTGTCCAGCTATGTTTTTGCATGCATTGGTCCTATCCAGTCATCAGCAACCCCTGCATGTACAGGGGCCGCAATCTGAGCAAGTCCATTTCTCCTCGAAGGGTGCGCTGGTAAAGCCGGAGCCTTTGGACTCTGTGCCCCATACACATCCATAACTAGCGGACTAGCGACATGGAAGGTCAACAACCCCATCTGTGATTACCTTGACAGTATCTCATTCTATGGCACTAGTATCCAATACAGTACATAAAAATCAAAACCTGGCATAACATCCACTGGTGTGCTTACACTTTGCACCTTGCCACTTTTTAGGGCTCATACACCTGGCTCTAATGCAAAGTGTCTACAACCTGGATGACTGGATTTCGATTACTGTCTCCGGAGGTATATGTGTGAAAGCGATGGCAAGGAATTATATGGGGTGGACTAATATGCACAATGACAAAAACTATATTTGAGGCAATCTACTTGCCACAGGGTTGGAGTGCAGCACAATAGAAATGCATATCATTAGAATAGTAGATAAATTGACTTTTTATTAGAAAATGGTAGGGAACAATCCACAAAAAATGTGGAATGAAAAAAGTTAACAAAACATCTTATTTCTTTTAGTGTTCAATGTGGATTGTTCCCAACCCTTTCCTAATAAAAAGTCGATTTATCCATTATTCTAATATTATTCATTTCCACTGTGCTGCAAATGGATTAAGGGGTACCTTCTTCACTTTCCTTCTCTACTTTCCTGTTTTGAAAAGAGCCACCTCTAGAAGAAAATAGAGTCAGATGTGTTGTATAAAAGGCAAAAAGAGGTTTGAGGCTCAAATTTTTAGGTAAAATGAAAAGTACGTCTGTATTTTTGCATAATAAAATCAAAACCCTCTCCAACACCCCAAATTTTTGAGTAGCTTGATTGGCTCGCAGCAACATTGCCCCTAAATTTGGCTATTTCTGTTATAGCCTTTCGATAAAACACTGCGATAAGGTCTATGGGTCTATGTAGTTTGTATAGTAAATAAATAGCACATGCTTCCTAGCAGACCAACTCACACACCAGGGCTTAGAAAAACCTGATACACATTTTTCAATCCCTATAGATTTATTTAAATGCTTATGTAAAAAAATAAGTCTATGCAATCTGTATGAACACGAGAAGCAAATAATAAATAAATGTTTTCCAAAATAAAATTCAACTAAATTCAGGTACAGCTTTCAGTTATCTCATCCCTGTGAGCCTAATTATTGAACCCAATCTGATCCTAAGGCTGGGTCTACACGGACGTTTTTAAAAACACATGTGAATGTTCTTACAGCGTTTATAGGTACTTTTATTAGCGTCTTAAAGCTTGCCTCTAAAACCCTGGAAAACGTCTATGCCGCGTTTTCCCGCGTTTTTAACGCGTTTACAGTTCAAGAGCTACTAAATGCATTTTTTCAGCGGTAACACCGCGTTTAATCTTTTAAAGCAACGTTATAGATAACGCTCATAAACGTGCCTCATGGAAACGTCCTGGTGTAGATTAGCCCATTGAAATGCATGGCAAATTCAAACATGGGCTTTTAAAGCCTCAGGGTTAACGCTGGGGAAAACGTCCGTGTAAACTAAGCCTTACCAATGGTTCTTTACATGTAGCACTATGCTGTCGGTGCAGTCTATCTGAGCATTGGTCACAGAACTTATATTAGAAACCTTTCCCAATTGATATATAACCAAGTGACATTCATTCATGACATCAAGCATCTTTAGCTTTTAAACCAAGTCCATGCACCTTAGAAGGTGCACATCTGTCTAATATCTTGGGCCATACATAGCACCACAAGAACACAGTTCTACATAAAAGGACTGAATACTAAAGCTTTATAGAACGTGATTTAAAATGATCCCTGGCTCAATAATTGACCCACAGCTTTGCTCACAGAAGCCCAATAACCAGAATGATATATAACCCGGTCTCACCTTCTCTTCATATAGCACACCGTGATGTTCTGGCTAGATAAGTGTGAATATCATGTTATATATTTTCAACCACTCACTTTACTAGAAGAGTCATCATTGATGCAAAGTGTTGATGAATGTCTGTAAGAGAAGAAAATCTTTATTATATTAAATAACACACAACAGCTCAGTTTAAGGATTTCAATATGCTCTGCGCACTGCATTTCATCAAGCAGCTACCCTACTGGATCGATATTTAACGTGTTATGGAAATTAACTTACACATCATTATGTATGTCACTTTGTTACAATGCCTTCCCTGTTATACAGCTGTGTCTAAAGAACCAACTAAAAGCATATTCCCCGCAAGCAAACTTCTACCCAGCTACAATGCTTAAAAAGGTATTTCTGTTTTCTCTGACAGCTGCTGTATACAAGCAAAAACAGCCGCAAAAGAGCTGAATATAAATAGTAAAATAATATGAAATAAAATGACGTGGCAAGATCTGGTAACAGCTGTCCACATTCAAGGACCTCCAAATGGTAAAAAGGCTTAAAGCACTAATTGTCTTTTTAAGTACTGCTAGTATGCATACCTGAAATCTGTCTTTATATTGGTTTTCTATAATCCTCATGTAACTAGACTAAGACAGTCCAACTCTAATGAACTGATTTGCATGACCTTATTCCTGTGCTGCTAAAATAACCATACTGGCCATTTTAAAGCGGATTAGCTGTAAATGACACATGAAATAAACATTAATACAATACAGGATATGCCAGATTCCCAGTTGCACAAAAGGGTCATATATATATATATAATGCATATCTAGCATATATACTGTGTTTTATATGTTCTAAATAGGGTCATTAAGTGTTTATTCTTCTGCCATTTTGATGTGTCATTGCCTTTACTTCAAGAAAAAAAAAATCAATACATACTACTACAATCACTGCTGTCCCTTGGATTTACAAACACTATTTGACCCTTCTTATGTGACCTGGCTTATTGTAAACATCCAAAGACCATGTGTTTGTCCTCAGTGCTGAGCGAAAAGGAAAGTGGGCAAGTAAATCAGTTATTGACTGCTCATGCCTTCAGGCATATAACCTCTTATAGAGTCATTAAGGAAACAGCAGAGAAGAGAACAAACTAATTTATATGTGAAAAATGTAAACCCATTTAGTGTTGCATATCCTGTAATGCAGGATATTATTTTATAATTGCTCTTTATTATTGCTCTTTATTATTAAATACTTGTTAGACTTGGTGGAATTGTGTTTGGAATTTTTTATATATATATATATATATACATATACATATACACACACACAAATACATTTATTTCATATATACAGGCACGCTGCTGCCATATTTCTGTCACTGCACTGAACACCTGAACTTCATATTTTTTTCATTTTCAGCCTTGGCTTTAAACCTGATCCACACATTTGCTTGCATAACACTATTTTTGACAACGCAGCACACCACAACAGGAGGATAATCACATCTGGTGCTCTATAGCATAAATGCATTTTCTGTTATATGTGTATGGAATGCCAAAAAAAACACAACCTGTACAATGTAAATGTATATGCATCTGTGGTCTATCCTAACGTTTTTTATATGTTCATGAGTCAGACAACTTTATCTGAAGAAAGTAGCTCATTAACAGATAAAGTGTAAAAAAAAAACAAATTTGGCAGCAATATTAACCTTTAATCCAGAACTTTCAGTTCTCCTCCCCCAACTAGGAGTCCTCAGTCTGATGTCCAGCCTCACTCAACCTTTGAGCTCAGATCATTCTAAACCCAGCCCTACCTGTGACTGGAAAGGGAAAGGAGAAGAAGCACCTATATGAGTTTATGTTATCATTTTGTTTTCCCTTCATATCTGTATGCCTCTTGTCAGGACATAAACTGATTGACTCGTTCTTTTACTTTTCCTTCCTCTTGTCAGGACAAATTCAGATATTAATACTGACTGTGTTTAAAAAAATGCATTTAATGCGGAACTAAACTGCCCAAGTGGAAAACTGTGAACAGCAGGTTTTTATATTGCTGGTAGGTGATGTCCTCTTCTACAATAAACAAAAGTTCATCGTCTGTTTGCAATCTATCCACAACTATATGAACTGGTCAGTGGACAATCCCAGCCTAGTTGCTTGCCAGAAATGAATTACCGTGTGCATGAATGGGAATTACCTTTCTGACCTGGCCAATCAGGATTACCAAAGATCTGGAATTCAGAAGGGGATCAGAGATATGTTGTAGTTGTATGTGTAGTGTAGTTTGTACTTTAGTGTTTAAAAAAATGCTAATAAGCAGGTATGTTTATATTATTGCAGAATGGGCATTACCTTCCTGGCTTCATTTTGGTATTAATGATTACAGAATTGTTCTAATTTTAATCCCTTTATATTTGCATGGGGTTCATCTTTTTTTATTTCATAATTTTACAAAACATATTGGGGTAGATATTTATTTCCTCTAAACATGCAGGTTTACCGATACACAGAAGAGTCTTGCACTACATTTTCTATGTGAATTGAGATACAGGCCATTGTCCTTGTTGGAGAGGGACGTTATCAGAGGACGGTGACAGATGTCATCTGGTTTCTTTGTGACAGAGACACGGTTGCGCTATGGAAGGCCAGCAGCCGCCTAGGCTTGCTGTCTCCTCCACCCTCTTTAAACTCCCCGCCATCTGTTGAAGAAGTGTATGTGCGTATGAACAAGTTCATCATCTGCAGCAGAACACATCGAGCTTCTGCCGCCATCGCCTCAATCTGCTGCAGTCACATCACCTCATTTCTAATGTCTGTTCTCTATATTCTACCACTTGCGGCATATGACTGCATCTTTCCATCATTCTTCATTTCAAAACAATAATGTGCAGCTGTTTGATTTCTACTCTCAACTATGTTTCAGATATTTTTACATCATCAGAAGTATTGGAGGCTAAAGAAAAAACATTGCATTGCAAGAAATAAACACAATTTGTTAACACGGTGCTCAGTAAATACTAGTCACCTTTTATATACTGCTGTGTTACACTGAAATACAATAATAGGATATTGTAGTCTATAGAGAGAACGGAGTCACACAGAGTTCAGGTAACATTGTGAGACCAGATTACATGCAGCCTATCCATTATGTGTTATTTCCTGCACAAATTCCTTCTGTATCGTTTTGTATTTGATCCTATTCTTTTCCTATTCATTTAAACTCATACAATTATAGGTTACAATTTTGCATTTGATCTCCCACAACCCATTTGCTCAACCTTAAATTTAGGTGCATGATTGACTATGTTTCTGTTAATAAAATAGGCCTTGCCAAAACAAAGTGAGCCTTGAGTCATATATACGTTTTACTTGCACATGCATGCATGTAATGAACTCTGTAAGTGTAAGCATTGGGGGTATTTTGCAGCACTGCTCCTGAAGATTCATCATTTATTTTCTTTGAAATTTTATTTTTATTGAGAGATTTTCAACAGGTTAGAGAAAGGAAAAAGGAAAAACACAAAGGTAAATAAAACTAGGAGACTGTAACAAAACATATACAAGTTTCAAGGGTAACAGTAACCAATTCCCGAACATAGCACATCACTTAATCATCCTAGGGTGTGAGGGTGGGGACAACAGAGTTTGGGTAGTGTGACATTTTCAGGCAAGAAAAGAGCCGAGGGGGTCAACCGGGCAGGTTAGCATATTAGTGATCCCAAGCCTCCCAAACCATCTCAAACTTGGCCACTGTGTTTCTAAGGAGTGCAGTGAGGTACTCCATAAGGCGAATCTCTTGGATCCGCGCGTAAAGATTTTCCCCGAAAGGAGGTGAAGCCGCCTTCCATCTGGAGGGAATCAATGTTCGAGCTGCAACTAGAATATGAGATGCTAGTTTACGAGACACCTTTGGCAGCATTAGGGAAGGTTGGCCTAGGAGATGGGAGAGAGGGTCTAATGTCATAGGTTGCCGGGTCATAGCCGATATTAAGTCGTTAACCCGTGACCAGTATGTCTGGATAAGGGGGCAGAACCAAAATTTGTGTTCTATTGTACCTCGGTGGTTTCCACACCTCCGACATACGGGGTCGACATTGGGAAACAATCGGTGAAGCACAGCCTGCGCGTGATACCATCTGAGCACAATTTTATACAGATTTTCTTTGTATAGTGTGCAGATGGAACGTCTATGTGTCGCCTCCCAGATATCAAGCCGTTCTTCCGGGGATAAAGACCGGCCCAGAACCTCCTACCATTTAAGCATGTAGCCAAACTTATGTGAGTTCCCCTGTGTTGAGGCATGCAGGAGGCGGTAAATGGAAGAAACTGTTCCTTTGGTGTGGGGGCCCTCCATGCATAAGCTCTCAAATGTAGTAAGGGCATGGAAGGTGGCTGTGGGTTGGAGTGACAGAATATAATGCCCTATTTGTAGGTAGGCATAAAAAGAAGTACGGGGCAGTTCCACTTTGTCACCTAGTTCAGCAAAGGAAAAAAGCCTCTTCTCAATTGGGTGCAGGACATGCCTGATTTGGTATAGACCTCTGTCCTTCCAGGGACCAGACATTGATCCAGATAGACTATCTGGTATTTGTAGGTTGAGGATTATGGAGGTTAACCTTGAAACTGGGGATGTTAGACCATATTTATTTTTGCAGGCCCTCCACACGTTTCTCGTGAACACCGTAGGTGCCGTTAAATCAGATTCTGCTAGTAATAGGGAGGAACTCCACAGCATGACATTGGGGTGTATAGGGGCTATCCATTCCTCCTCCAGTTCTGCACAGACACCAGGGGGGTAAGGGGAGGTCCATAGTAGAAGGTGCCGCAAGTGGGCCGCCAGGTAACATTTGTGGATGTCTGGAGCTCCCATCATTTATTTTCTCATGACAAAAAGCCAATTTCATTCAGGCATTACCCAAGGTCAGCATTTACTAGTTCAGCCCCTGGTGCCATCTACTAACTTTGGTCTTGCTGCAAAGACACAATGTTGAAATGTGATCTGGGGGAAGGAGAAAGTCTTGGTTCACACTTCTCATAAAGTTAAAGTGCATATACCACTTCCTCATGCCAGCGAACCCCTAACCCTGAGGACACGCCCCATGTACCGTCTCCCAGTAGCAGCCCCATAAAGAATAAATGGAGGACAGTAAGTTGTACCAGTACTGCTTACCGCAGTCAGCTGTCAAATGTGCAGACGTTGATTCTTTTGGAAAGTATCAAGGTGCCAGCCACCAGAAGCCACCCCGGGTTTGCGCCATTCAGAAGCAGATCTAAACTTGCAACAGACAGATGACTTTATACCATCCTAGGTAACGCCACTGGAATGGACACAAAGGGCAGCTTTTTTAAAAATACCATCTGAAATAATAATAAATAACAACTTTCTGAAAATCACTTTATTATTATATATAACAACTCCGAAATGTAATTTTCATAGACTTGCAAATTTACTAAAAGGTCCACTTTAAGTTCAGAGCTGATATTAGACTGATATCAGTTGCTCATATCTGTCTTTTCCTGACAATATAAAAAAAAATAATGACTAAATGAAAACCATGTAGATAGAACTATAAAAATCAGCTCTTGTATTATAGACAGATCAGTCTGGGGTGGATGTGCTAGCAGCTTTGTCTAAGAGACTATTTAGTAACATGGTGATAATGGAATCGCTACTTACCTGAAAGGCCCTTTTTGTTGGAAATAATTATTACAAAGAAAACATAACATTTCTCCGCAAACACACAAAACGGAGATTGGATCCCGACAGCTTTATTGACAATGAATCATTAATATGGCCCGCTTGCTGGCTCAGTCACTCTGCACACAGAGATAAGCTACAAAATGACCCATATTAAGATTTCAATTATCAGCACCTTGTTACAGATGTCTCATCAAAACTAGTCACGAGATAAATATGTTCTCTGTAGACAGGAACTGTTATTTGGCAAACGATAAGTGTTGCAAATGCTGCTGTGATCAACCACCCCTGCTGTGCTGTATGACTGCAAAGCATATGACGAGAAGCAAAGATTTCAGAGACTACAGTTTGGTAGACTCAGTGGGGTTAATTTGCTAAAGGAATACAGCATGTTCACTTAGTTTACTGAAGGAGTTAAAGCTATGTGTACTTCAATAACCCAATTACGTGCAAGCAAAAGTCCTTATATTTTAATTTGCTGTGCACTTGATTGCAAAATGAAAACAGCTTTACATATAGTAGGCTAAGCAAACATACATTTTGCAAAAGGCAACAGTCTATATTATTTTTGGGTCCATTAGGACACTCTGCAGTTGTCATTTGTTAAGAGGCCCAATAATTTTAAAAATGTTGCCGTTGCACCATAATGAATTAACAAAGTGCACCAGACATTTTTTTTTACAACGCCTAGATGATTCACATAAAACAGAAACACCAGTGAGTTGTACATTTTGTACCTTTAAAATGGAACAGTAACACACCACACATTGTGCGTTAAAATATCGAGTGTTACTGCAATGTGTGTCACTACCCCACCCCATGCATTATCTTTGTACAATTAGTGACCACGAGAAACACATACAATACGTAAGCTATTTTCTATATACATTACATCAACAGCCCCACTGCCTACAACTGTACAAGGATGATGCTCTCAGACCAATTTTAACTTTAAGTAATTCATCATAAAACATTATTTTATGTAATTATGCTGCATGAAATGAACAGGAGTCCATCTTTTCGAGAAAGAATGCACAACAGAAAGAAACACTGTATTTTCCGGAACTGTTAATACTTCCTATTTGTTCTTATATTAAAATGATCCACATTTAAAGAACAACTATTGGGAGGGCCCACATTATCTAATATTAACTATTGTCATTATGATATAAGTCATCAACACCCAAGTTAGCATTACATTTTTGTTATGTCAAATATCTATTTTTAATGATAATTAAAGTGTGACTGTGTTAGTTAAAATGCTGGTAACAAGATAACAGAATGTAAACTGAACAGGCTTAAAAACCCTGAGTCCTGAAGCAGCAGGTATAATGCTATTCCTAAAATCTTTCATTCCATCTTGGTGTACTAATCATTCAGTCTTATACTACCCCCTGGTGGTAAATATATAAACTGGCCATCACAACTCAAAAGGTCATTACTAACCCACCCAATTGTATCTGGATTGAGATTCTTCATATGGGCAGTTTGGTGGTTGGACTCCCTCTGCTGGTCTACTTGGAGACTCGTTTGAATGGATAAAATGTTCTTAGTACAATTTCTACAGTTCAAAAAATTAATTATTTGTCTCTGGATAAGTGTGCAGCACTGTGTCATATGTTGGCTCTTTATAAAGAAAATGTATTATTACTTCCTATTAACTTTCCTTTTCAGGTGTATTTATTATTAATATTAATAATAATATAATTAATAATAATAATAATAATAATAATAGTAATAATAATAAATACACCTGGAACGGTAAGATAATAGGAAGTCACATGCTTTAGAACACCACATTACCGTTTGAGGTGCTGTCCAAATTCCTGCTGCGGTGGACTACACAAAATTCAGAACAGTTTTCCTGGACAGCATTATCAGCTGACTCTTTGGGAATGCTCTAATAATGTGAAGTTGAATAAATTGGTAAAAATGAACATTACTAATAAATTCAGTTGAGCAACGATTAACATATTAATAAATGCATCTTTAAATACAATTCACTTATCTGAATTTGACCTGGGTAGCAGCCTCTGTCCAGTCACAGATAGGAGGTCAGTCCATTTAACAAGAAAAACTGAGCACATAGAGTGGCAGAGAACAAGTACTTCGGGGTACAACTTTGGATTGAAGGAATTGCAGATAAAACATTCTTTATCTAACTATGAATTATTACCATAAAGCAAACCATCATGAGCACTTACATGTACTTAAATATCAATCATCATTGTCTTGTTGCATGACCCAATTTCAGCCAAGCTTTAGATGTTGCACAGATTAGACTCTAGAATACTTTGGTATACAGAGGACTTCCTGGTCAACTCAAAATACATGAGGTCCCCAGGTCCCATGGCTGCAAAACAAAACTCATATCTTCACCCCTCCACCACTGTGCTAGACAGCCGGTATGAGGTGTTTGTGCTTATATGCTATGTTTGGTTTTTACCAAAAACGGTGACATGCATTATAGCCAAACATCTCCACTTTGGTCTCCTCTGTTCAAAGGACACTGTTTCATGAGACTTGTGGTTTATTCAGATGCTATGTTGCCATATTTTTTTAGGGAAGCTTTAGAAGAGGCTTTCTCCTGGCACCGCTTCCAAACAAGCCTTACAGATTCAGTCTTTTTCAAATTGTACTTTCATGAACTTTAACATGCTAACCGAGGCCTGTGTAGTCTGAGAGGTAGTTCCTGGGTTTTCATTTTGCCAGAGAATTGCATGGTCTGACCTAGTAGTGAATGTGCTGGGATGTCCACTACTGGGAAGATTAGCAAATGTTTTTCACTTTTTTCCACTAGATTGTTTGGGTCTTGTAATCCTTCCCTGAATGATGGGCTACCACAATTGCATCTCTGAGATCATTGCTGACATCTTTCCTCCTTGGCATTGTGTTAACACACACCTAAATACTCCATACCAGGAAACTGACAAACCTTCTGCTTTTTTTTTTTTTTAGGTTGTCACACGTGCTGATGATCAGCTAATGAAGTGCATTTGATGAGCAGCACCGGGCTGCTACTTACCCTCTTAATTAAGACGTACTTCATTTTTTCCACACACTGCTTCGGAATCTTGAGTTAGTCTTTGATAAATAAATAAATAATGACCAGATGTAGCATGTGTTGTTGTTCATCTGAGGTTGGATTTACCTAAATGCAAGACCTACTAAAATAACCAGATGATATTATTTTATGTTCTGATATGCAATGCCTTAGAACTAAAAAAAGTGTATACCAGTGTTAAATTGCACAATGGGATCTATTTTTAAAACAGGGAATAAGACATTCTCTCAAACATTCCCACCTTCAAGGTCGATGTGTTTCAATGCCATTGATTTATTCCCCTCCAGGAAATGTTTGAGGAAATGTTGGATTCTCCTGTTTTATAAATAGACCCCAATAGAACATTTAGCAACTTAGAGAAGACTGATTTTAACTTAAACAGACAGACAATTACAAAGTGGTCAGGGACAGGTTTTATTCTGTCAATAGGGCTGCAGCGTAAAACCGCCCCATACTGTTCCTGTTTAGCATTAGCTCTACATGTGATAAAATTGATAAATGCCCCCTTGCCACCCCACTTTTAAAACTAATACCTTTTCTAGGTCTGATGAATAACCCTGTAAGGAAACATTTGCTAGTTCATTTTTACATCTGCTCATATTGCTCAAAACCAATCCCAGACAAGACTGATAATTCAGTTTTATATAGTTGGTGAGAATACGAATCGCATGCAGCTTCTTATGTCCCTTAACCTCAAAAGTCCAAATGATGGTGTCACATTGATGATAACGATCTGACACCTTGATAAAATGGAAACCTAGGACCCAACATTGAGTTCTATACAGCTGTATTTGTCATGAAGATGAATATCAGTTCTCAGCAAACAGCAAAGCAGTAGCATTATAATGAGCTCTCTGGTGTATGTGATAGGACAGCATGGTTAGATACTGGAGATCGACTGAGAAATAGTAAAAACAGTACCAAATGTGACTCATTTTAATTTGTGCTTTCTCGTTATACTACACAAATTCCTTGGATGGCCTTTCCATCATGTAAATAGAAGGATTCATTTCCCAAACCACAACTTGTGGAAAAAGGTGGCAGTACAAACTAATGAGGAGATGTCTTGCTAATGGAAAGGTAAAGAAACTGAAGAAGATAGAGATTTATAAACCTACCATTACCTATCTCAAATGAGATTTACCTTTTAGATGGGCAACTCCTCTACAGAAACGTATATATTTTGGCACAATTCTCTAAAGGGTTACATTAGTTTGTTACTGCCTTTGTAAACCTGATTCAATAGAATTTTCAATCCAAAGATGTCCTGAGCAAACATGTCCTATGCAACATGCACAAAAGTATATTCTTGTGATAACCTGTGATAATTTCTGCATATATAGAATGTACATTTTGTAACTGATTTATGATTTAGCTACAGGTTTTAAAGTGAATCTGAGGCATATGTCAGAAAAAGATGAAGATTAAGTTGTATGCTTTTGTATTTGGGTATCTTGGGACTGCAGGGAATTGCTCTTTTTTAATGTTGTTTTATTGTTGTCTGTACTATTTTCTTAACACCTTGCAAAGCTGTTACCATAAAAAAGGAAAGCAAGGACAAAAAAGGTCCCTGGCAACTACAAAGCGTGGACCCCAATTGCAGAACATTCTGGCTCCCAACACCACTGTCTCTCTGTCTGGGACGCTGGAGAAGGTAGGGGGCCTGGGCAAATGCCTAGTTTCAGAAAAACAGAAAGAAGGGGTTCTTATGGCAAAATTGGTATTGTATTAATGATCAGATCGCACAATACACTACATTTCATATATTATAAACACATCAAACTCATATAGTAGGAAAATACAAAGCATCAACTGTTTGTTAGCCAAAGTAATTGGCACTAGACAGTAAATAGCTAGCAATAGGGGGTTTGCGCAAAGAAAAATACAGTGACAGAAGTAGCATAGAGATAGATTGAGGAACAGTCCTAAACCTAACGAAATAATCATCAAAAATCATTCAAATAATCAATGAATTTGTATATGTTTTATTGTCATTGTTTCAGTACCTAACAGTACCCCACATTTGTGCGACCACCCCTGAGGAAGCCTGTGTCGGGCGAAACGCGGCAGGTTTTTGCAGTCTCACGCTTGCGAACTCCAATATGCGGATACTGTAATTTATGAATTTGTCTTTGGGCAAATCACCCATTGTTAGCTATTTACTGTCCAGTGCCAATTACTTTGACCAACAAACAGTTGATGCTTTGTCATTTTCCTACTATATGAGTTTGATGTGTTTATAACATATGAAATGTATTGTATTGTGAGATCTGATTTTATTATAATACCCATTTTTTCCGTTTTTCTTATACTTATGTGGGTGAACTACTAAGATACTAAAGGTATCTTAAATTATCAACTCATTGAGGAAAGCTACCAAATACTCACCTGTTCCCATTCTGCCGCAGGGTACCACCATCATCTTTTTCTTCCATTCCTGAATTTAATCTTTGGCCATCTTGATTGGCTGGGCCAGGATGAGGTAACTCCCACATAGGCCCGCATGAGTTCATTCCTTCCCAGCATGCGCAAGGGAAGCCAGGATTGCCCAGTATCCCAGGCAACAAACGCAGCTCAGCGAAATTTGACAGCTTGGAGGCAATCAAGCAAGTAAGAACAGTTATTGCAGAATGGACATCGCCTGTTGCTTTCTGCAGTAACCACCTGCCTGATCGCCAATTGTTCCAAGTGGTACTTTAGTTCCACTTTATTCCCCTCCTACAACCACCCCCAGCCCACAAACACCCAGTTCCCAGTCTACCCAGAACCTAACCTTCCAGGTAAGCCCCTAACCAGGGACCAGCCTCTAACTGTCCAGGTAAGACATTTCAGAGGGTAGACAATTTCAATGCTACACTTGAATCTTTCAGCAGAGAACACAAACAGTTATACCTGAGAAGATGGTGCTGTTAGGATTTCAATTTCAATCCTACTAAGAGAAGTAAGAAATATATATATATATTATATTAATATTTTGTAATGCACTGATCCATTTGGTAAACTGAAGCACTGAAATATATTGTACAATAGGTTGGAATCCATTGCCAACCTAAATTCTGCTGTAAATTCATGTGATATGATGATCTCCTTAGGGCAGATAGATGACATTGTATACTCACAGCATAGAAAAAAAATCAGTATTAAAAATAGCCCAAAGTTGGAGTTGAAAGTAATTAGATAATTAGTAGTGAATGGAGCTAGGGGCTTTCTTTAATTATTGATAGGACAGGCTGGGCCAGTGGTTAAGTTCTGCAATAGCAAAGCTGCAGCTATTGTCGAACATTGCAGTGCTAAGAGGACCCAAGTGGACCCAAATTTGCTGGTTCTGAAAATGTGTCTAAGTGTTATGAGCTATTGTGGAACTGGGGTTGACAGAATTAAAGTACCATGGAAAGACCAAATATTAAATATATTGTATAACAGACTAAAAATCAATAAAAAACACTTGGACCATGTCTATGTAGTAAATTGCATTAGGAAATGAAATGAAGACATATGGATTTAACTACAGATCTGAAACAGGATGTGCTATCACCATAAGCGGAGACGTTGGCATTTGTTTTAAAGTAGCTATAATATTCCCCGTAGCATTATGCTTACTAATCTGCCATGTGTTCTTGCATGACTAGTCTATATATTCAAAGGAAAATAAACAAAAATTCAGTGTGATATGTAACACAGACATGTAAACTCTGGCTTTCCTTTATAGAGCCGCAACTGAATAATGCTTTTCATAATGTTATCTACATAAAGGTTGAAGCTGATGTCAGTTGTTATACTTAAATCAGAGCTAGCATCAGATATAACTTCTCATGTCAAGTACATACATGATAAGTAATGTGAACATGTACCGCCTAAAGGTATTTATCAACTCTCAAGGAGATCACATTACTACCTACAACAATGCCTTTCTTTGCTTTTCTCACTAGAAGTTCAAAGTCATCTTTGTTTAGACATCATCCAGTATCAGCATCTACATGCAGGAAATGTTAGAAATCCTGGTTTCTTGATGCAACATCTAATTATTGTTACAAAGTTACAATGTTGTTCTGGTGGAAGAAAGACTGAAAAATGCTTTCCTTCCACTTACTTCAGGCATATGATATAATCTCAGCCTAAGCAAATCCGTCAACAGAAGCACTAAACCCCAGAAAATTATACAGGAGGACTGTAGGAAGGTGTAAAGGATTTTTTACAATTACCTTGGCACTGTCCTAGATAACATTCTCTAATATTATACATTTTTTAGGGTTGGACCAGGAACAGTCCAAAAATCCAAGCAGGTTGTCCTGCAGTTTTATTCAGCAAAAGCAGTAAATAATCACAGTTCATTGCAGGAGGGTTTTGTGCATCAAGTGCAAATAATAAAATAAAAAAAAAAATACTCGCCCAAACTACTGAACAAATTTATGTCTGCTCTGGACCAACAGGGTGCCCCCCTATTGGGAGCCATAATACACACAGGCAGAGCATACACCTTTGCTACCGGTAGCTTTCACAGCAAAGAGAGATTATATAACTAATAAATTAGCTCAGAGGTAAAAAAATAAAAAAAAAAAAGGACAGCTTATATTCGACCCGAATATGGCTGTTCGAATTCGGATAGATCCAACCCGAAAAACACGGGATTCGACTTCGTAAATTCGTATGTAAAAATATGTGTAAAAAAATAAAAGAGGCTTTAATGTTAAAGTATATTTATCGAATGTGCGTGAATTGTGTAACTAACTTTTATTTTTTTACAGGTCCC
Organism: Pyxicephalus adspersus; assembly: GCF_032062135.1. Taxonomy (NCBI): domain Eukaryota; kingdom Metazoa; phylum Chordata; class Amphibia; order Anura; family Pyxicephalidae; genus Pyxicephalus; species Pyxicephalus adspersus. The sequence continues at coordinate 16,256,205 of NC_092867.1, read as the reverse complement.
CGGGCACTAGAGGTTAATTGAGGACAAGTCTCCCCATTCATTCACCTCTAGCGCTCTGTGATTGGCTGAGGAAAGGAAAATCCTGATGACGCTAGAGCTGTCAATGAAATTATCAATAAGTACAGCCCAGTGACCGTAGGAACCGCAGTCACAGCTGATTGGAGGCACGTGAGTGCAAAAGAAATCCATTGAGAGTTCATCTGCAGTTCAAATCCCACCGTCACCAGGCTGATAAATACTGGTTCCAGCTATTTATATATATAAAAGAACTTGTGCTAGTTTGACTTAATAAATGAAGCATTATTTGTGCTTTATATTCACAGCTTTCTTTTTTAACTGAAGAGATAAACAAATGAAAATGCTGAAGATGGTTTTGTATTTCTTGAACTCCTTTTATCATGCCCCGCTTTCCCTTATAGATAGACATGTTTCCATTATGGTGGATATACTTCTGGCCTTTAGTCATCTAAAGATGAAAAGCTCAATGATAACTAGGCAAAAATAATAAATAAGGAAGGTAAATGATTACCATTACCAGTTTTATATAAATCTCCATAACTAAAAATTACAAACAAGAGTTTCAGCAAGCATTTATATTTAAGCGATATCTTACTTGTATACTGAAAATCTTTTTTGTTTTCCCCCACCAACTTCCACTTTATTCAAGTACATACATACATGATGTAGCCAATCCTCTCGCAGCCCACCTCTTCCTATATAATCTGGGATCATGATAAACAGATGTAACACCATGTCAAGTCTTCATAATGTAAAAGAAAGTTCTCTACTAAGTACACATATTTGTTTCAAATGTAAGATCCCTTTTCAAATAATAGGACTATTACCAGCTATAATGATTTCACATGACATTGCCTTGTCTATACTGTCCAGAAATGGCTGAAATAATAATGTAACAACAATTGCCATTTCCTGATAATTCAGAAATGGAGCTATTAGCACATAGTCATAATTCTATACAGCATGTAATTTATAGCTTTCAAACAGATGGTTCTTTCATTTAAACTAAAAACAGTCAAATATCATACTAATACCACTAATTATTCCATATGGTCACACAACATCCCATAATGTTATATCCCATAATCCCATAATAGCAATCTGGCCTAAATAAAAGAAGAATTTGTCCTAATTTATTTGCCATTTGAGAAAATAAATTGCATTCTGATACCCATTATTCTACTAATTTGTTTCTTGTATAATATTATGTTGATTGATGTTGCTAATTATTATTATTAATTAATAAAAACAGGATTTATATAGCGCCAACATATTTTGAAGCGCTGTACATTAAATAATTAAAATGGCAAAAGAGGGCATTGTAAAGTTCTAGTCACCAGTAATAGTTAGTAGGGTATATACAGCTGATCTTTTCCCCAAGACCTAATTACAATTTCTTGTTCTTGCTTGGTCATTGAGTAGAAAGGGCCATTTTGGCAGAATGAATATAATTTGTATCTTTATGTCAGGCCTACACACTTAAGACTGGTGATCTGATGAATGATGGACTAAGAAGCAGCAGAGTACAAAGATAAATAGATAAATATAGAATAGATTAATCTGAGGGATGTTTAGCTACATATTTTTATTTTGTATCCGAGAAGTCCCATTACTGAGATTCTCTCACTTCCAGAATATTACCAACTCAAAATATCTCTATCTCTAAAACATGCTACAAAATTTTACTTTGTCTCTAAGACAGGGGTGTCCAAATTTTGGTCAAAGTGGAAAGTGGGCCAGATTTGGTGAGGTGAAAATGTGTTGGGGATTCCTTTTGCACGGAGTCCGGTGTCAGTACGGGGTCTATGCAGAGCACATTCTTAGAATCAGAGTGGGCGTGGTCCGTGCGGGTCCCACACAGCACACGCCTACTATAATAACGTAGGAGATTCCCTGTGCACACATGGGGACTCCCGTCCTGCCGATTATGCGGGACGAGTACCCGGCCGATAATATCTAATGAAATAAAAAATAGCTTTTTTGTACGCGTGTATTTTATACAGTGGTCAACAGTGCTGGCGGGCCGCATATTATTGATTTTTTGACAGAGGCTGCGGGCCGGTGGAAATCTGAACACGGGCCGCAGTCGGCTCTCGGGCCGGACTTTGGACATGCCTGCTCTAAGATGTCCCATCTCAGTCCCAACATATTGCAACTTCTTGCTTGTAGACTGTCAGAAATAGGGAAGTGGAAACATGAAAAACGTTTTGTAGCTGGGCAGGTTTTAAAGGAGAACATACAAATGTCTTTAAGATGAAAGAGACCTGCAGAGTTCAATTCAGGTAAACCTTGAAACAGACTTATCATGACATTTTTAACATTATAAAAAGGGTGACCAGGGGTGTCAAACGCAAATACACAGAGGGACGAAATTAAAAACTTAGACCAAGACTTGACATTTATTGAAAAAACAATTAATCTTAATAAGAAGAAACAAGAACACATGAGAAGAGCATGCAGTGGATTGATCTATATTATTTAGATCAATCCACTGCATATTACTGCGTGCTCTTCTCATGTGTTCTTGTTTCTTCTTATTGAGATTAATTGTTTTACTTTGCCAGAGAATGCAATGTGAAACCAAATGAATTGCTGCATTCATTTTGTTTCACATTGCATTCTCTGGCACAGTAAAACAATTAATATAGCAATAGCTCTATGATAATTCCCGATTGTTACGTTTATGCGTCAGTATAAACTCTGCGGGGTCCACGCATAGTCTGCTGTTCAATAGACAGGTTGCCGCTACTACAATTGCCGGCATCATTTGCGTCTATAAAATGCGGGGCCACGCGTAGGCAGAGAGGCCGCTGGTCTAGAGACACGAGCGATGGCGGGAATTGTAGTAGCGGCATTGTACTCGCATCTATAGAACAGCAGTTTATTATGCGCCTTTTTGTCCCTCCGTGACGGAACAAGGAAAGAACCCAGGATAGAGTGGGATGAAAAAAATCCGATTGTAAAGAGATTGAAGTCTCTGCAAAAGTAAAGCTAAGTGTAATATTTTTAAATTAAATTTCTGCCAAGGACATGACAAGCCAGACAAGTGGTATTACTGCTCAAAACCTTGCAAAAATGTTCAACCATGGACGGAATGGGTTTATTCATAATTTCATGATCATTTTTATGCCAGATGTTTAGCTGCACATATTTTTTGGACATTGCATGCAGCATCCAAGGGTAGTTTGCTGCCCCTGTCGCCTCTAAAAAAAAATTGAACTTAGCTACTTTAAAATGCTTGGAAACTCTAGGGCCTCAATTCAAAAAAAGTGAAATTAATGAATTTATAAAAAGTATTCCTAAATTATTTAGAATGTTTCTCATATTTGTGAAGTGTTTAGTCTTTACAAAATAAAGAACAGTTAGAAAACATAAAAACAATACCAGCAATTATTTAATATTGTCACACCACAAGCAAATGACTCCCAAATACTAAATTCAAACCACAATACACTGAAGATAGTGAAGCAAGCATCATGACTTTGGGATGTTTCTCATACTGTGTTGTTAGACCTATATTTTGCATTCCAGGCATCATGGATCAGATTGAATACATTAAAATACCTGAAGAGGTCATGTTGCGTTATACTGAAGAGGAAATGCCCTAGAAATGAGTGTTTCAACAAAACAACGACCCCAAACACACCAGTAATGAACACTCGGGAATGCATTTTTTGTTGAATTAGATCTTACACTTGTTTTTTACAAATTTTTGGGTGGTGAATCCAGAAATGACCCCAGTTTTTTTGCTATCACATCCATTTTTTACACTACATGGTAGCCTTCATTTTTGTCAAAAAACGTACAAATACAAATGAAAATTGGTGGAATCATTCACCTTGCTCATCACTGACTGCACCAAGGTTTTCTGGGAAGTTAGAAAGATGGCTATGCAGAAAATGTACCTTTTTTTTTTTTTATAAATTATTTTTATTAAAAGTTATCAAGGTACATACAAAGAAAATAAAATAAAGTGGTTGTAACATATAGTTCAAAAAAGAACAGACAGCAAGGTTAGGTTCTAAAGCTACGTACACACGTCAGATTTTTATCGCCCGATAATCGGCATCGGCCAATTATCGGGCGAAAATCTGCCGTGTGTACAGTCGGTGTCGTCCATCATCCGGACGACCGACCTGCCGGATCCACGGACGATGGACGACAGCCGATCCTAATGAAAGGGAAGGGGAGAGCGCGCAGCAGGGTGCCGCTCCGTCGCTCTCCCCCTCCCCTCTCCATAGAGCATGAACGGTGCTGTATGTACAGCACCGTTCATGCATCGTGCACTCCCTTGTCGTTGGAAAGGATCGTGAAAGATCCTTTCCAACGACAAAAATTGGAAGTGTGTACGCAGCTTTACAATACATATCTTCAAGCTTGTGGCTTAACGGCCAACCGCATAGAAATACAAACATTGTAATTGAAAACATAAGTAGCAGGAACCATGATATCTTAAGCTTTTCAAAAACATTTTTATAAGAAAATAAAAATAAAAGAAGAACAAACAAAGTAACTAATTAAAAAAAGAAGGTAAGAATAAAAAAAAAAAAAGAGGAAGAGAAAAAGGGAAGAAGGAAGGGGGGGAGATGGGGGGGGGTTAAAGTGGCCATTGACCAGCTATAGAATCAATCACATCTCTGAAACAGTGGCAGAATGCAATTAGGCATCCATCCCAGAATACTCAGGTATCTAGGCTGGTGGTCGTAACAAACGGCAATATTCCTCAGTAGTGATAAAGTGGATCCAGTGGTACCAAGTCTGTGCAAATTTTTCCGCTTTCTTAGCGTCAGTGGATATCATATCCTCCATGTGATATATATCAGCAACCCTTTGCAACCAATGTATTACCGTCGGAGGGGCAGTATTCTTCCATAAGGCTGGGATACAGGCCTTAGCTGCATTGAGAAGGTGAGAGTTACTATAGCACCTGCGGGACATGTCCGAAACATGAAGAAGTGCCAGTGCCGGATTGCCCCTTATATCCACTTCTGTAAGCTTAAGATATTATTAGCTACCGAACTCAAATAAAACTGCAATTTTGAGCATTCCCAGAAAACATGCAGTAGCTTACCCTGTGTGTCGCCACATCTCCAGCAGGTGATATCCGACCCCGGGAAAATCGTAGCAAGCTTCGGTGTCCTGTACCAGCGATGGGCCAACTTGTAGTTGGTTTCCTGATATTTGTTGCAAATGGATGCCTTATGACAGAAATGAAGTAACATATCTCTCTGGGCTTCAGTTAAACAAGTGTCCAAATCAGCTTCTCTTTGGGATACAAATAAAGGGAGTTCTGGCGTATATACAGATAACAGGGTTTGATAGGCATGGGAAAGTGTGCCCCGTACAGGTTGACCAGTTGCACACAACTCCTCTAGAGGAAGAAGCGATCGGGCTATTGTATTGGGCCGCGGCAAGGATCTCAGAACATAAGTGAGTTGTATGTGGCGCCAGGGCGACAAGGAAGGGAGATCCCTTTCCGTTTGTAGGGTCAGAATATGTTGGCATTCCCCATTGTGCATGAAATGGGATATTCTATACATGCCCAAAGCACGCGATTGGCGAAATACTGGGTCAGTCTGGCCCAGGGGGAATCCAGGATCACCTAGAACTGGAGACATTGGAGACGGATATATGGTTACATAGAAAATGTACCTTGATGCTCATATTGCAACCAAGCACTTTGTAGCTCTCCAAGGGTTGCTGGACAATTTCTGTGTAATTATTTGCTCGTGTGTTTCCAAGAAAGTCCTTGACAACGGCATTGAATGATAACCAAGCATTCTTGTCATGATAAAATGTTCATCTTTGATGAGCTGCTGAATCTGTGGGCCATCAAATACACCGGCCTTTTATTTTTCAAATGACAGGCTAGAAATGCCAAAATGAGGTACTTGAAAACAGTCTCCTTCAGTTGGCATACCTTTAACAAACTGCTTCATCAGACCCAGTTTCATATGCAGAGGCGGGAATATAATTTTCTATCAACAAGTGGCTCATGTAGAATGTTTGGATCGCCTGGTTTTAGGGCAGATCTTGGAGGCCAATTCCTTTCCACCCAATGCCTCTCACGAGCTCTGCTGTCCCACATGCACAGATAACAGGGATACTTGGTGTATCCGCGTTGCTGACCAAGAAGGAAGCATAATATTTTAAGGTCAACACAGATGACCCAATTGTGTTGGTGATATTGCAACAACTCAATGACTCTCTTTATGTCTCCATTTTCTTCACAAAGAGAAACTGAATGGCCAATTGGGACCGACCCAAATATATTGCGATTGTGAAGGAGGATACACTTTAAGCTCCGCTTTGAGGTATCGATGAATAGTCGCCATTCAGTTGAGGTATAGACAGGAATTCCCAATTCCTCCATTAAACCAGGTGTGTTATGGCAATAAACAAAGCCACTGTCAGTTCTAAAGTACGATACCTTCGTTCCTTTTTCAAGTAAGTTTTTCTCACGCAGTCTTGATGCTAGGAGATCTGAAGCCTTTTTTGATAGTCACAAATCACGTGCCAAATCACTCAACTCATGCTGATCAAATCCCTTACAAACAGCATCCTCTTCAATTTCAAACTCTTCATCATTGTTGTCACCTAGTTCATCACCATAATCATGTTCTTCAAGAGAGGGTGGTGTAACGAAAACCGGCACTGGGATTCCATCTGAATGAGCCTCTGGGCGTATAGCCGATGGTAGACTAGGATACTCTGTTACATTTATTTTTCTTGTTATAACCTGTTATAACAAGTTTTCACTATAAAAAGTAACAGTCACTAAAATGATCTCCTGGCTCTTGCCAAACCATAGGTATACCAAATGGCATCTTATCACGTGTTCCCTTTGTTCACATCCATAAACCCTCCACACACTGTTTGCACGCCTTATAAGGGCCCAGGGCTTATCTTGATCACCAAGTTTAACTTTGAAATATGCCTATTAGGCTTGCCTTACAGATGTGCTGATGTTCACCCTTTGACTGGGAATGGTGAAACTGCCACAGATATAACAAAATTAATCAGGGTTGGTTAGGCACTTACGACGAGAAACAGCAGAGCCAGACATGAACTGGAAGATATTAATTACGTGTGTAAGTAGAAAAATACATTTTGCTTGTTCACTACGTTAAGCAGCGCACAACCTCTGACCACACTGTCTTGTGTGTAAATGAATAGCCTGTACAAATCCACGCTAGAGTAATCGCATTATTATAAGCGGTAGAGAAAAAACCTGATGTGATAGAAGAAAATTAACTGCACTTTCATAATAAGCATACCTATTTTAGTGTAAATAAGCTTAAAAATTGAAATCAACAAAAAATTTCTTCAAAATTGTTTCCCAATGTAAGCAACATCTTGGTTCCAGATCAACAAGACTGATGTTATGGGGTGACCAGTTCAATCCAAAAGAAACCTTGTGGGGTGACATAAAAAATGCCGTTTCTGAATCAAAACCAAGAAATGCAGAAGAATTGTAGAATGTAATCCTTAGCTGGAATACCTGTTCACAGATGCCAGAAATCGTTTGACTGCATGCAAAACAGATATGCAGCAGTTCTCAGAAAAGAGTGGTTATACAACTAAATATGAAAACATTGTTTTAAAATAATTAATAAATATTGAAACATTTTCAGTTTATACAGTGAATTTTTGAGTTTGTAAGAAGAATGTAGACACTGCTATTCTTTTGAACAGCCTAATATTCTCTTTTTTTCACTTAATAACACAGAAATAATACAAATTTGATTATTTTTTTCCGCATGTTTTAATTTTGGAATGGAATGCACGGTGTTGCCAATGTATTTGTTTGCATTGAAATAAAAGATATTATAAGGATTTTGAACTTTATTACACTGCTATTATTTTGAACACAACTGTACATGTAGTATCTTCCCCGAGGCTCGCTGGCATGAGGAAGTCCCAACCATGCTGCAACCTCACCTCCATGCTGAACATCCAGCCTATAAAACAGTTGTTCACTTCATTGACACTTCACACCATAAAACAAACTTTGGAACATATTACCCCCAATACAAGTCGTCCCTAAATAAATATCTGGCCTACTTAGTGAGTGCATTGATGAGCTCCTGAGGACAGTGCAGTTTAATTGAACCTTTCCCTTTGGCCTTACACCCATCTGTACATTTGAAACATTCAGCAGCATAGAAACACACACATGTTACAGGTAAGTGCAGTTTTAGACTGGTATTTGTGTTTTTTTTTGTACACAGGAATTGAAGAAATGCACACAGAAACAGAAAGAACTTACAGACTACATTAAGATGCCCCTAACAATAGTAACACAAGTACAAAATGGTATTTAGTAAAATATGTAATTTACCCATTTAGGGATAATGGTGAATTCAGGCAAACTGATAACCAAAGCTGACCTTCTATAATTGTAGGTTCTACTACGGGTTGTAGTCCATTCCTATTACCAGATATTAAATATTTTCTAGCTTCAAAAAGAATCACAAAATCTAGCATACCCTGGGAGCCAAACTGAGAATAACATCAAGACAAAACATGCCAGGCCTTAAAGATCCAAGTGATAAGAAATTTGATGGATACCTATCAGCGATCTGAAGCTGGCAATAAGTAATGTAAAAAACAGCTTATGACATAGTGTCCTGTGTCATCAATGGGACACTAAAGGCCTAACCAGTGACTATCCCCTCCACCTCTCCGATACAAGTCTGGGTAAGGAAGCTTGTGATAAAGAATGTGTCTGTTTCTCAAGTGTGAACATAGAGCACTGAAGAAACAGTAGTTTTGGGGAAAAAGGTATTGTAAACCTGAACTCTGGGAAAAGTTTTTTACCTTTGCACTGGGTCTTCTTCCCACTGCAAGGGTCAAATGTTCATGTGGACTAGGAAACCTGAAGTAAAGCATACCTTACTCACTCCTGCAGTTGTTGGGTTATTTCTCCTGTGCACAATGCCCTGGTTTGTGGGTGAGGTCTTGGTAAAGCACAAGACATACCGATGCACTAAAAGTAATGATGCCAGCAGTCCAGAGGGCACAGAGGCTTCTAAAATAGCTGTGTGGTCTAGCACAGTGGTAGAAAAGAGCTAGCAGCTGAAGTAATTTTTTACTGTGATTCTACCATCTCCAACAAGCTATAAGCATTGGGGTGGGATAGCCACTGCAACAGATTAAAACATTTCTGCCAAGAGTTAGTTTTTAAAGCATTTACAAGCAAAACACAGTCACAAATTGGAGATACAAAATATGTGAGAATTCACTTCGTAAGAACAAGACTTCACTCTAAGCTCAAGAACAAAAAATGAATATACCGCAGCTCACCAGTCCTTAGATGTTACTTGTTTTAGACTTTTTTTTAATGGGCATAAACTCATTTTTTGTCCTGGGGTAGCACTCACTACACTCAGTGCACTGTAGTTACGGAGGAGGAACGTAGCCACCCTTGGACAGCAGCACCTTTGGTGAGGCAACTGTTAGATGGACTTTTGCTGAACAGCTTGGTCTGTTTAAGAAAGTTGAAAAAAAACAGCCTTTGTTCACCCTATAACAGTGTTAATGTCCAGTGTGACACTGACTTACTTTGATTGGGGCAGAGCACAAAAATGGATAGAAAAGTATGTGGCAGCATAACAGTTAATACAACTATGTTACAGACTACATCATATATTTTATATTTTGTCTTTATATGTGTATATCGAATTGTTTCTTTAAAAAGACAGTGCTACTAGTTGAAGGAATTATTCATTAAAACAGTGCAAATTCTTTTCTAACAGAGGCTGACCATAGCTACTGCAGTTAAACAGACTAAAAAAGTACAAAAAAACAAAATCGGGGACAGGTAAAAAATCAGAACCTTTTGCTTGATACCTTGTTTTGGTTTTGCAATGCATTTATTGCTAAATGCAGTGATCACTTTTCAATAATTATTTTGTAGGCTAACTATATGTAACTGGAAAATGATTACTGATTAGTGGGCACTAAATGAAAAATGTCAGGCAAACTCAAAACAACTTGTACATTTAAACACACATATGCATAGGATTTACTAGTTGTGCTGCGCAGGAGAGTGCTGGCACTATCAGTAGCCTATGAGCCCCCCATAAACTACTAACTCTTGTCTAAAATCAATTCTGCATCTATTCTTGTCAGGTATTGGGTTAGAAAACTAAAATAAAGGGTAAGGTTATCAATTAGGAATCCTATAGAGCTTAGGGTACCCCTGTGTTTCTTTTGAATTCAGAATCCTTATTTTAATTTATCACAAATAAAGGTTTGTCCATGTTAGGTGTTGAGGACATTAAACCTCTACAGAGGGAAGAATTAGGCCTACCATAAATGATCTCCTTCTAAAACGGCTAGTTGCCATCTGGTATGCTGATGCTCTTGCTTCAATAATTTTGGAGTCATTTGTTAATTACAAGTATGCCGATGAGGAAACCTAAAACACCTAATCTTGTTCGGGGGTCAACATAAAGTCAGTATTCGGGGCTGTAGCTAATATATTTATATGCAACATATAATGTAATTTCTTCTACTGATTTTAGAATGTGGCATCTAATAGCTGTTAACATTTTTGAATGTGCATACTAGAAAAAAAAAACAAAACCATTAAATCAACAGAATATATATACTAATAAAGCTTCATTAAAAAAGACTGTACTGCACTCTATACGGTGGATGATTAAAAAGCTCAAGCACCAACAGGAGTATAAGATTCCCTATACTAGAGTACAGTATGGAATAAAAATTTCAATAACTGGTATTTGCACAAACCTCCCTGTGGCTGAAGTCAGTGCTTCCAAATTTTTAGAAAATCAGGCCCAGTGTGGATGGATTATTGTGATACAAATAGGGGTCAATCACAGTAATAGATTACATTTTCTTTCTCAAATTACGCCATACAAACAGAATTATCACATTGTCATTCTTAAATATTTCCATTAAAGGTATTCTTTGCTGTTCAACAACCCTTAGTACACCGTTCACTCCCCCAAGTAGGTAAAGATAGTGATACACTCAAATTTTTCATAAAACATACAGTCTAAGCAAATGAAATAGTATTTACTGATATACAAGTTTCCCATTCGCCAAAAGTCAACAGCTAATTTCTCACCTCAATCTCTATCCACTCCCCTGGCCGCTGACAGCAGTAACATATTTAATACAGTAAGGCATAGGTGATTTTAAAATGTGTACCAGCAAACCTAAAACACCTCGTACAAATCAAAAAATCATGCACATTCTCTGTACACAATGAAAGTATTGGTATTCAGCAGTTTAAGCCAGGAAGTCATGGTAGAATTCTGGTTCCAGGCCATAAATATCACGGAGATAGAGGCATGCTTAGGTTCACCATCAAAAATGGGGGAATGCCAAGCACTAAATTTTTTGCAATAATATAACCTTAGCTTAAAGAGAACCAGTAGGGTTTGGGCTTATGCAGAAGAGAGTTAGGTACCAAAGTACAATTTATTATGTGCTGATAGTTAAAGAGGAACATTGAAGCAGTTTGGCAGGGGTCATAATTGCTTGTCAAGCCCCCCAATAAATGTCCATGAAAACCTGAAACCCTGTAGTTATTAGATATGAAATGAGCTGTGGGCTGGTATGTGTCTTCCACCTATTAGCAAAGCAGCATCTGTCATACTTTTGATGACATCTGAAACTTAATCTAAAGTCTCTAATTTAGGCAAAGTAAATATAACCAAATAGCTAAAATAATAAACTAAAACATACCAAAGATGATCTTTCATACATTGGTGATTGGGGTTGCTTTTTTCAGTTATCATTTCCTCTGCAAAAAGACAGAAAAAGGTGGAAGTACAGTAAATTTCCCAAATTTCCATTGTATTTACTTGTTTTAACCCTTTCTTACCACTAGAGGGCGCTCAAACATAACAGCAGCCACTTAATAGAGGAATGGCTTGTAATATGGGAGAGATCAGAAACAGAACAAAAAGAAAACTGCAACAGGTGTTATATACATTGCAATCACACATAAAAGAAATTAAATCTATAACAATAAGACATGGGATATCTTACTATTTTGTGTTTATAATATCACACGAATCGTAGCAAGCTATATCAGAATAGGGTGTACAGTACTTGGGTGGTATTTGCAATGCTACAGGTATGCAAAATATTAGTAGCAAATAAAATGCGAATAATTACCGGTATATTTAATATGGAAAACTATCAATCTGCTTGGTTTGGGAATATACAAAAACCAATATATAATATCTATTTATTACAGTGTCCTGTACAAGTACAAGATGTTTAATTATTATCTGCAGCATTTTGGGATATACAGGTGAATATTAGGAGCAGAATAATATCAGATCTGTGCAGGGGGGTGTTGGATTGTCAGGGATACAGAGTTGCAAAGTTTCCTAACTGGCCATGGATTAAGCATCAGTCAGGAGCTATAGAGCCGGCGGGGGCTGTGTGTGTGAATAAAGTGTATTTAGATCAGATCTCCTGGTAATACACACCATCTATCCGGCTATTGTTCATGTATTAATTATGTGAAAGCTGCAGAGTGGGTGACAAATCATCATCCCCCTATAAAGTCCATGCAGAGCCTGTGTACATAGGAAGAACCGGCATAAAGAGTTATGTACAAAGCATTGGGTCTATAAACAGACATTCAGATCTCACTCCTATCTGTCAGTGAACAGAAATAACAGGGAAATAAAATGCAATTCACACACTGTCCAATAATGTATGACAAATTCTTTGGTGCCCACAGCAGCCATCCAGGTGCCATAAGTAACTTCTACTCTGCTACAGAGATGCAAAAGTTCCCCAACAATTCATGTAAATAATAGGGACACATTCCATAAAAAAGTATAATATAATAATCAAATTGATCAAGTTCAGATACATATATATATATATATATATATATATATATATATATATATATATATTTTTTTTTTTTTGTTATAATTAAAATGAATATTCATGCATACATTCAAAAAGTAGGTCTCAACCTTTATGTATATATATCCACTGAATCTGTTTATTAATAAACGTTTAGTGGGTAGTGACTTCGCAGTGCAAAGTGAATATCAGTCAATAAGGTCAACCTGTGTTCACTTTGAAATCCCAATAAGAAAATAGAAAAATTATTAAATTTAAAGAAAATAATAGGAAAAAAAATTCCATGCACACGATTGGACGTTCAAAGCACACAGCTTCACCTGATTATTCACCTTGCACTGGTTGCCTGAAGGAAAAATCACTACAAGCAAAAGGAGAGAAAATGTTCACTTCAATCATACGATCAGGTACAAATAAAAATCCTTGAAAAAAAAAAAAAAAAGATCCCTCTTTGGGGGCTCCAAATGAACACAGACTTACTATTTTCATGAAACTAAGGACATTCTCTTTGCAAAGTGAACATTTTTCTTTATCCTGTCTGGAATATTTAACAATAGGTAACAATTCCCGGTATTCGGTATATCATTTTGTATTAGGTATATAAATCATTTTTGGAATTGTTTTTATTGTATTAATAATAAGACACGCTGTAGGCTATGTTTTTTAAATAATCATGCTTTAAAACTACAAATTAGTATTAGAATTAGATATATATAACTGAATTATTATATACTAGTATTACAAATAATATCCTTATGAATCTAACAACGAAATCACATTACCGAATTGATTTAGTAAAACATGTAAAGTTTTGCAGAGTTTCAGGAATACGATAGTGCTTCATGTATTTATTTATTAAATGGATTTCTCTTTCTCCTCTTCAGCCTGAATAACATTTACAGAGATCACACTTTCTAGACTCCAATATAAATGATGCCTTTTAGGTAACAATGCTTTGCTGTAACTCTGTGTATTAGATTCTACATGAGGATACAGAATTGCATAAATCTTTTACCCTGATAGAAGTTCCCTGGGATGGTTCACATAGCATGCAGGGTGCATGGATACCACCAACTCTAAAATATTATAATATAAAGCCAACATGCAGAAAAAGTAGCACTCAGTGTGGTCTCCAGAATCAATAGGAATCTGCAGTGTACAGAGGTGAATACATGACAAGCACTTCTATGGCCAGAGATTCAGCTTTTTGTGTGGTAGGAAGAGGGAGATATATTTCTAGGCGCCTATCTATTGTACATTTATAAAGAGGGATTCTGAAGAGGGTATAACTCAGTCTGGCAGTCAGGATGGTGCCACAGTGACCAGTAGAAGTGGAAGTGGGCACACAATGGGTGCCAGGTTTGGAAACTCAAGTGGCACCTTCATGTCCAGATACCCAAGGCCTCCATTTGTGGAAAGAAAAAGGTTCAGTAATTTTGCTTACCATTTACCCTGGAGGCCAGACTGTAAAATTCAGATTACATTGTGATATTATAAAAAAATCTATAAAATAATGTTTAGGGGTCCCCACCAAGGTCACTTCTATCACTACCAACACACAGACACACTGAGCTAAATTTAAAAAAATATGTAATGGAACTGAAACAAAAATATTGTAATATCTACTAGTGTTTCAAGCTATAAAAAGAACAGTCATGCATTCTCAGAAGAGGAAATATAAAGATGCTGGTGGGGGACCATTGAGCCCGTGCTCATTTCAACCAAGCAATCAGCTGCAGAAAAAAAACCAAAAACCTCATATTGCCTTGTATGTGGCTGATTGAAGGTGCTTCAAATATAAAGAAAGGAACTAAATGGGAAACTCTCCTGCCATCTGTAGCAGCCAGTGTTTGGCAATTTAAAGTTACCTGGATATAAGAAATAGGAGCTGCAGTCTGGTAGCTATTTCTCTTGTAGTGACCCTATTTTTATATTTCATATTTTTGTTTATTTGATGTTGCAGCTCTCAATAGCACATCATGTGATTATTGCTGGTACATTTTACCAATGAGGATGATTTATGAGACTGGTGCAAAAGTCGAGCTGGCAATTAGGTAAGAGCCAATCAGAACCTTTGTTTCGTGTGAAAGAAGGACCCAGGTAAGTTGCTGATGCGAATTGTTAGAGATTTTCTCCAGAGCTCAGAAATCCTCAAAAGGTCCCCTGGGACAGCTAAAGTACCCAGCACAATAAAGGTGGCCCTTTTTGTCCACACATCTCCCATGGTATAGTTTTACTCACTGATTTATCTAAGTATTTAAGAAAAAAATAATATATATATAATTTATGGTCATCAAATAATTTGATAGACATGATCTCTACAATGATCCCTGCAGACACAGTACAGCGTTCATTTATTAAAAGAACGCAAAACGTTCTAATAAAACGTTTCTAATAAAATCAATCTATAGTTACTATATATATTTGGAAATATAATTATTTGCCATAATTATAATAAACAGGATTTTTACTTGAACATGATTGTTTGAAATGAACAAGTTTCTCATTTACAAAGCAAAATTTACATTGAGGCCGATTTAACAAAAAAAGTCTCTTCACGTAGCAAAATATTCTGAGCATGTACAAACATTTTTTTTGTAATAGTTTCACTTGCACATAATTGGTTATTACTTATATATATATATATATATATATATATATATATATTCAACATGTATTATCTTGATGATTGGGTAATAATTAAACAAATTTATATATTCATTATTATTTCTCTTGCACATGCTTGGGTATTAACTAAACTCGGTTGCAACTCTTAAGCACATTCACCCTTTCACATTGCAAGTTAATAATACTGGATAATGGAAGATTGGACCTGCCAGCTGGACCGACATCTGTACAAAAGTATAAAATGTACACAACACTACAGAAATAGTATATTATACACAGTGAGGGGGAATTCATCTGTAATACATGCAGTGCACATACACTTTTCACATCAGCAAATGTATGTATAGGGTTTTATAACTTTATCTGAATAATGAAAAGGAAATCAGCTTTAACTATATGACCAAGTACATGTAAAACCATATAGAATGCAGGAATACAGCTGCCAGACATTTATCAGGGAAATATACAACATAAATGTCGTTTGTGTAAATGTGTGTACAATCTGTATAGATGTAAGGATACATCCACTTATCTTACACTAGAAATATTAATAAATACAGGCTGCACAGTGTTTAATGTATGTAAAGATGAAATAGAACTGATATGTCCTACTGTAAAAATAACAGTTATTATACAATGCAGAGTGTGAGTTTTATATGTAAAGTAACATACAATGCAGAGTGTGTGTGTGTACTAGCTATACATATGTTATAATACATCTATCTGTCACACATAGGACTTAATATTGTAGAAGTAACAAAGCATCTGCTTGGCATGCACTGAATTGATATTTGATAATAAATACACAGTGCCTGTGACTGTGTAATATAGAATACATCCACATATCCTGCATAACAGACGTTATAATAATTCTATCTATGTATCATATATTAGAAATGTTATTAAATATACTAAGCAGTACTATATGTACAGATGTCATAAAGCATCTGATGGGCATGCAATGGATATATTAAGAATTAGTGCACGCTGATATATATATATATATATATATATATACAGATGGTATAATACATCCACATATCATATGATGGAGATCCTATTTATTACACAATGCACAGTGACTGTATACCATATATACAGATGTTCTCATACATCAATCTCTGGAAGTATTAATGAATGTACAGTGCACAGTGTCCTCCCCCCAGCGTGTCGGCCGTATATATAGTGTGTCTATAATGGGTCGGGGTCTCTGGGGACAGGCAGGGGGTCTTGTCATCTCAGCACTATATTAATGGGAGTAGTTTGTCAGTCTGTGAAATCACTACAGGTCACTTCAGATAATTTCTCATTCAAGGAGGTCCTCTTCATTTTGTGTGACAGCCCCTGTGCTCAGCACACACACAAGCTGCAATAGGAACATTTACTTAAAGCAAGCATTCTCTCTATTTGGAGGGTCTCCAGTATTGGGGGGTGGGGGGAGTCAATGATGGGTCCATTGAATGGCTGCAGTGATGAGGAACCATTGTCTGCCCAGTGCCGGCTGTATACACAATCTGCTCTATACTGTCCTTTGTATCCTGAGTGTAAAGCACATACCTTCGGTGCTGGGTGTCCATTACCACAAAATGGGTCATTTCCCCTCTTCCTGCAATAGAGAATGAGATAACTAGGAGGACAAGTGTTAGATTTGGAGGATCTGTCCTAAAATAAATGGAATGGCCACATCAGCAAATGTTGCTGGGACTGTAAGAGGCAGCACATCCAAATGAATATCTGTCTTATTCTATCCCTGAACCTAGAATAAATATTTCTCTCTCTCTCTCTCTCTCTATATATATATATATATATATCTGTAATGATATACAATTTCCAACAATGTACATCTAATCCACTGTGGATAAAAGATAGTAAAATAATAATTATTTATATATATATTTATATATAAATAAATATATATATATATATATATATATATACTTCTGTACATCTAATCCACAAGTCTATAGATAAAAGATAGTAATAGTAAATCTTCTATATATATTCTGTAAGGATAAACACTTTCTGTACATCTAATCCACAAGTCTGTGGATAAAAGCTAGTAAAAGTGAATCTTTAATATATATATTGTAATGATAAACACTTTCTACCAATGTACATCTAATCCACAAATCTATAAATAAAAGTTAGTAAAAAATATTATTATATATATAATATATATATTGTAATGATAGACACTTTCTGTGTTCTGTACATGTAATTCACAAGTCTGTACATAAAAGATAGTAAAAATGAATCTTCTATAAATATATAAAAAATATAGTGGATAAAAGCTAGTAAAAGTGAATCTTCTATATATATATATATCTATATATATATATATATATATATATATATATTGTAAGAATGAACACTTTTTGTACATGTAATCCACAAGTCTATATATAAAACATAGTAAAAGTGAATCTTCTATATATATTATGTAATGATGAACACTTTCTGTACATGTAATCCACAAGTCTATATATAAAAGCTAGTAAAATGAATATTATATATATATATTTTGTGACGATGAACACTTTCTGTAATACACAAGTCTGTAGATAAGCAGAAGCCACAGGTAGTTTTGTGAGGCTCTGTAGACATGGAAGGGATGATTTTTCCATCACACTGTAATTTGTGTCGGCCTTTAGAATGATGCTCTGAGCTACAAATGAATATGAATGCCGCTTTATTGTAAGGCAATCTATACATGCTATTAAGAAGCGCTGCCGCTTTGCTTACCGCCGTTCCGTGTAATTATTTTATATACATCATTCTAATGGATTTGTCGCCGATCTCCTCTTTTTTTTCCTCTTCCCTTTTTTTCAGTCCAGACAAATTAATACTTAGGAGAAATGACAATAAAATTTACATTTCCCCGTTTGATGAGATACAGGGCTATATTTTTTTTCCTGATTCCCTTTTAAAGCCGGAGCCTCACTAAAATCTCATTGAATGGGATTTATTTAGTCGTTTGAAAGATAAATCAGTTGGTGAATTTACAGCCATTTAAAGCACCTGACTTTATAATAAGACCTTCATTTAGTGCTACTCCCAGTGAGTGACGTGGATGGGGAGCAGAGGGGGACCAATCGATGGGCCAATGAGCGCGCAGTGGGGCTGTGGGCCGGCCAATCAGCAGGCGGGCCTGGCAGGTGGCTGCCCACTTATCAGTGCATCTCTGTGCTTGTCGGGGCTGACTCGGCCGGTGCGGGATGTGTGCTGCTCAGTCTGGGGACGCACAGCGGATGACATTCATCTCCGGAGGGATTGTTTGCACCGAATAGAAAATAAATAAACAGCAATAAAAAGAAATCGTGCAGGGACAGCGCTGGGATCGGATGCTTTGTAGCAGGCCGGCATTGCTCCAGAGACTCTGCTGTAAGTTGTCCCCTGCAGGACTTGGCTTTCCGCAGGGACTGGGGCCGCTCCGGATGGTCACAAATGTTAGCTGTGGGGCAGATGGATACTAACAGACAGAGCGCCTTCGTGCTGAGCAGTACCCCCCTGGCTGCTCTACACAATATGGCAGAGATGAAGACCACTTTGTTCCCCTATGCACTACAGAACCCCTCCACCTTCAAAGCCCCAAACCTGTCTGCTCTGAACACACAGATCCCCCTGGGGACACCGCATGGGATTAGTGACATTCTCAGCAGGCCCCTGGGAGCTTCTCTGGGGGCATCGGGAAACCTTCTCTCCAGCCTGCCTCGTATTAATGGACTCACCACTTCTACCGGGATGTACTTCAACCCAGCAGCAGTGTCCAGGTACCCCAAACCCCTGGCTGAGCTGCCGGGCAGAGCGCCCATCTTCTGGCCTGGAGTCATGCAAAGTTCACCTTGGAGGGATCCCAGGCTCAGCTGTCCCAGTAAGTACAACATCATTCTTATCCAATACTTCTATACTAATACACTTCTAGCATGATCATATATAGCACTATGCATGCAGGAACAACAAATAATGCGTATACGTAACTAAAGATCACATAAGACTTTTATAGCAGCAACACCATAGGAAATGTACACATTTTGACTGAGCATATATAATACTTCTCAGGCAGGAACACCATACACTTCTTTACTAATTCTTTATAACACTTAACAGACAGGAACACTATGGAAATGTACACTTCTATAAAGGTTATATAATATTTCCATATAATAGTTCCATAATTATCTCATATATAGCACTATACAGGCAGGAAACAACATGGCATACACACATGGTCCATATTAATCACATATATAGAACTATACAAGCAGGAAACATCATATAAAATACACACATTTTATTAATAATCACATATATAGCACTATACAAGCAGGAAACACTACATAATAGACACATGTTCCATATTAATCACATATATATAACTCTACAGGCAGGAAACATCATATAATACACACATTTTTAATATTAATCACATATATAGCACTATACAGGCAGGAGCACCATGGGAAATACAGGCTTCGACAATGATCATATACACACCTTTTTATAATAATCACATATAGTAGTTTCTAGATAGGAACAACATAGAAAATATCCTAATATATTTTATATGTTAATATCCTATCTAATATAACTTCTATACTGACCATATAACCATATATAGCATTCTCCAGGCAGGCAGAACATAGAAAAAAAATACATTTGTAGACAGATCATACACAAACCTTTCAAAACTTACAGTAAATTCATGAAATACACTTCTAGATTGAAACTTCTTTGGTGATCATTTACAGAACTTTCCAGGCAGAAAGACAATGCGTTGCACTTGTATACTAATCACTATACAAGCAGATTATATATAGCACTTTTCCAGACAAGAAGAAGTGTAGTGCATACAGTTCTTTATATATATATATATTTATATTCACATACACACACATACAGCACTTACATAGGACAGGAATACTATGTAATACATTTTTGTATTATATGCAATACTTTACATACAGGAAGTACCATGTAGTAATGCATTTCTTTATCGAACATACCAAGCACTTTGAAGGCAGGAAGACTAAACAACACACTTGTAGAATGATCACATACAGAACTTTCTAAGCAAGGAATCCGTACAATATTGCATTTTTGCATTGATCACGTATTTCTATAAGGCCTTACTAAAGTCAACATAGTTTTAAACTTGCAGTAAAGTCTCCTAAGTGCTTGGAAAGAATTAAAGGTGACATTGCACCTTTTACTAATTACACTTCAGTCTTATATACACACTTCCATCTGTTATCTCCTCGCATGTTCTTATCTACTTTTTATGGTGCACAAATCAATTAGTTGTAACAAGGATTAATTCTAATAAAAAAAAAAATAATACAATGTAAGTTCTTCTGTTTCTTAAAGGAATGATTTACTAAAGGAGTTGGTTATTTTCACTTTGTAAACTGAATGTTCATTTGGTAAACAAGGTGAAGCTTTGTGCACTCATGTCATCAAATACAAAAGTTTTGTTTTATTGCTCCTTGCAGATGATAGGGTATTTACAATGAACATAGCTTCACCTTATTCACTAAAATGAAATAGGCATTTGAACTCATTTAGTAAATGAATCCCAGTGTCTTTTAATGCTTTAGGTGAATGTTTCTTATGTAAGTTTTTGGTTGATCATTGCAGGCCAGGCTGGGATGATGCTGGATAAAGATGGCAAAAAGAAGCACTCCAGACCCACCTTCTCAGGGCAGCAGATTTTTGCTTTGGAAAAAACATTTGAACAGACCAAGTATCTGGCAGGTCCAGAGAGAGCTCGCCTGGCCTACTCCCTTGGCATGACAGAGTCTCAGGTCAAGGTAAGAGCTGGACCTCACATTGCATGGATCTGACATTTTATATATATATATACACACACACATACACACACACACACATCCCCTATAGAAAGAATTACATTATGCAATTTCCACATGTTTCAACTCACAGGGGCTTTAAAAAGCTGCCATTTATACAGTACTATAAATGTAAAATCCTCAAAATTTGCAGATGTTTGTTTAAACATATGAATATATTAGCAGCTGCAACTACTTTATTATATTTTAATATAGTATGCACACCTAACTATATATATATATATATATATATTATACACACACATACATATATATATATATAAAATCAGTTAAAAATCAACTGATTGTTTTTTCCTATAGTCAGTTTTCCAAAGCATGTATATATTATTTTATTTAATGTACACACTACTTAATTAATAGTACAAGTATATATATATATATGTATACGTGTGTAATTTGCTAAAGAGGTTGAGACCTACTTCTTGAATGTATGCATGAATATTCGTTTTATTTACAAAATAAAAAGCAAAATTATCTTCATTTGGAAT
This sequence comes from Pyxicephalus adspersus, assembly GCF_032062135.1. NCBI lineage: Eukaryota > Metazoa > Chordata > Amphibia > Anura > Pyxicephalidae > Pyxicephalus > Pyxicephalus adspersus. Next base: position 16,234,340 of record NC_092867.1, on the reverse strand, counting down.
GCCTAATAATGTGCAGTTAAAAAGTCTATTTTATGCTTTTAATGTGATTGTAGGGATTATTTATATTTTAAGTTAATGCTCTGAACTTCCTTGATAGAGATCATCAGGTGCTATACAGGCGCTGTCAGGCGCTATACAATAGGCACTGTGTATGATGTTTGTTCATATATATATATATATATATATATATTCCTAAATAGAGAGTAATTAAATAAGTTAGAATGTTGCATTACAAGACCTTTAATTATAATGTAGAGGGCTTCGTTTTATATACATATTTATCCCCATACAATTGTGATAAAAACAATAATAAATATGTTTGCTCCTGACACATTGCATTACATTGCTAAACATAAGCTGATGAAACTTATTCATTTGATTTTCTTTTCCATGATTAATTATAATCTGGTTTAAATAGTAATTAAAACTCGGAATCATTTTGTGTGTCCTAATATACGTAGATATAATATATATTATACTTCACATCCAGAGATGAAGCCTGTTGCAGCTGAGTTTAGTCAATGTTCATATTTAGGTAATTGAATGTGACAAGTACTCCTGAACCAGCACTTGTGTCTATTACACATACAATAGCAGTGCATTGAAGGAGACTAGTTAGCAATTTACTGGATACATACAGAGTACTGACACTGAATGTCACACATTTCACATTGTATCAATATCGGGCTCTCCAGAAACCATGTGAGATCTATCCGTCTGTATTATATTTTCCCCTGTTACCTTTTAATTAAAATGAAGCTGCTAGATTTTGATATGTACATCAATTGAGTTTGTATTTTCCGTCCTAGTTTTGAAACTGTGACAAAAAAATAAATAAAAGTTACATAATAAAGTACAAAAACAAACACAATAAATACAATGTTATGGACATCAATTGCATCTGTCAGTAGTTTTCTATTTTATATAAAATATAAAACATTGTTGATGTTTACAATATGAATAATATATAACGTTTTTTAATATCAATAAATATAGGATAACATTGAATTGATATAATACTTTATATATCATCTATATTGTAATAAATCAACACTTAACAATGTTTCATTAAAACTTACCAAGGGAAGGTAGTGATACCAATTGCAAATACAAGTCATTCATTTGTATATACGTGCGGGTGAAAAGGGCATAGATTGATACATATGTAATTATACCACATATCTAATTATAGTTTTTGTCCTTTTTGGACATCTATATATTTATATACAGATCTCATAGATTGTTAGCTCTTTGGGGCAGGGTCCTCTCCTCCTCCCGTATGTCTTTATCTGTCTGTCATTTGCAACCCCTATTTATTGTACAGCGCTGCGTAATATGTTGGCGCTATATAAATCCTGTTTATTATTATTATTAATAATAATAATTATTATTATTAATAATAATAATAATAATAAATCCGTTGCAGCATGTGCAATCTGATTAGTTCCTATTCTTTCTATTTTATGTGGCACTGATCTGATAAGAGAACCTTGTTGATCTCTTACATATAATATTGTAAAATACTAATATTTGGTTCTGTCCATGTCCAGGTCTGGTTCCAGAACCGCAGAACTAAGTGGAGGAAGCGGCATGCGGCAGAAATGGCCTCGGCCAAGAAAAAACACGACTCAGAGACAGAGAAAATGAAGGAAAGCTCAGATAATGAGGATGATGATGAATACAACAAACCCCTGGACCCCAACTCCGACGACGAGAAAATCTCCAGGTTGTTGAAAAAGCACAAAAGCACAAACTTAAACCTCATGAGCCCGTGCAGCAATAATTCGGACACCTTGTGATACACAAGAGACTTTCTTCTCCTGGACCCCCAATCCAAGGACATCTCCCAGCACCCCTACCCCAAAAAAGCGCTTTACAAGCTGACATGACCAGGGTATTCCAATTATAAATAAGAGTTGTAAGTGTTTGTTTAAAAGTGCTATGTGGTGTACAGACGAAAATGTATGTTGAGATGTATATAATTTTTTACAGAATAAGTTATAAAAATGATCTTATTGCTTGTTTAAATTGAGTTAAAAAAGGACTCAATTTAGGGGAACACGGTGACCCCTCAAATATCCACTATGTAATTACAGACACCACTCACACCGATATATATAGAAAACACTTTGTTACTTTTTGTACAGCTGCATTTCCTCTTACTTTGTATATATCAGATTACACAATTTTGTGGTGTATATTCCCAATGGTAAAAATTTAAGATCTAAAGGTTTTTCCACATTGACAACCCAGCCAAAAAAAGATAAAAGTGTTTATTTCAGTTGGATTAAAATATTGCCCTCCAGTTACTGGTAAAAAAAACTTTGTATATTCAATAAATTATTTAACAGATTCTCCATAAGCCCGGCGTGTCATTTTTAATATATTCTTTTATAATATTGGTGTATACAAATTATCAGAATTTTATTATTGTTGTTTTAGTATTATTTATTGTTAAAATATTAGCAGTATTTCTATTATAATAGTTATATTATAATTCTGGTTACAATTTACCATATATAATATTAGTAGTACTAAGGTAAATGTTTTTATTGTTATAGTATGTAGTGGTTTTAATATTAGTAGCATCAAATTATAATAATATTCTATTATTGGTATATTATTCTACTTTATGAATTTTTTATTATCAATAATTAACATACACAATTTTAACTGGCGGGGGTTCCTAAAATGTTAAAATGATTAATTGAAAAAAGTAACCGACTTTTTAACATTATCCTGTTTTTAATAGCTTAATCTTTAAACCAGAAACCTTTTTATATAATTTATTGTCAGATATATAGTTATTTTGTAGTGAAGTGATTTTTATTGACGACAAACAAGAAAACCAACGTACAGATCCGCCAAACAGAACCTGCAGCAACTCCAGTTAGTGTTGAACCACAAGTTCCAGCATGCCCTGGCAGTCGGTGGTGCTACAGGTGTGAATGCGGACGTGATGTTCTGTATGATAGATAGAATGGATTCCTCATTGTAATTGATTAGCTGTGATTGTACACCTGCCCCATCCTTTGTATAAACACTGACCCAGCAAATCGACTTTCTGGGACCTCAGAACTAGATTTACCAACTCCTGCCGAGCTGAGAATGTGACTGCAATTCAATGAGGACTCAGGGGGATTTACATTTTGTTTTTTATTTAAATCAAGATCATAATTATGAAATGCCTAAGACTCATTTGTTTATTACTCATTTATGACTAATATTTACTATGCTAGTTGGTGGCTAGTTTTAATATCCGTGTTAGTGCAGAACGATTTTGTAGTATTAATCTAGCTGATTATTATATAAATTAAATTATTATTTTTACATTAATACAGCACACTAAAAAATCCATTCTACAGCTCTATTTGTTTCTTCTTCATGCCAGTCAGCCATGGCAGCTCCGTGCACTCAGCACTGGTCAGTGACTGCGGCAATAAAACGAGTTTACTTCTAATTTCCAAAACCAGAAAGAAGAGAATAGAATGACTATGACACCCGTATAACTTAGGGATGGAGGTCAAAGTAATTACCGGCGTGCTTTAAGGAAGTGTACACATATATATAACAATCAGCAATTGCCGCAAAGTTGGAGAATTGAAATCAAAAACATGCACTTTAATATTTTTTGATTCGAACGGGAACCTGTTGATGTTTATGTTTTTTTTATTTTGTTTGCAAACTCAGATGAGGGTTAAAATTGTTCTGGGCAAGACAAAATGCGTACATGAGTTTGGTGTAGGAGTCATTTATAGATATTTTTAAGATTATTGTGGGTGTACCAAAAATTATTTTTTTAGAAAAATAAAGTAATCCTTGTAATATTGACATAGAAAAATCAATCCACAGAGCAGATATTTTATTAGATTGTGTTTTGTTTGAAGGAGCAACACTCCAGACTACTCTGACATCTGCAAGAGGATCTGCAGAGATTTATACAGAGGGGTTCCCTCCTCCAGATACTTCTGATATGTGACAACACACAGCATTCCCCTCAAAAAAAAGTAATAATCCCTATTACACACGAGCAATTAAGTGCATAGCCGGTCCCATTAAATAATTATCTAGAATCTGCAGGGACATCGGTCCCTAAATCTGGTGCCCATGTGTATGATATTTTCCCCTCCCTGATACCTGGGGATAACTTACTGTTCAATGCTGAGGATGCTCCAGCAGATGAGAGCTCATGCTCTCATTTGCTGCATCGTTTGTACTCTTGACTTCAATACATATTTAACAACACATCTGATCGAGGACAATGGAAAAAAAAAACTTGCTTATGATCTATCTTCTCTTGAATTCAGATTCTTGGGAAATCCGATTATGTTTTTTAGGCCACTGACTGAATGTAGATAACACACTGTGTGTGTACCAGGTGTAATATCAGCCTTAGGATCAGGTAGATGGCAATGAAGCCATATCAGAGCTCCTCAATTCAATAACCTTACTAGGAAGTTATTTGCAGAAAACAAAACACACACAAAGCTTGCAGGAAAAGTTCTAGGAGTGCTGTATTTGGCTACAGGAGCAGAAGATTATACTAGCACACATGTTCACTAATCTTGAACATCTGCAGGCCACAAAGAGAGACTTGTAGCAAATCTCATCTGACCTTTTCATTGTCTTTTGTCACTGACAACATCACAGTGTGTGACACTACCAGGCATCCTCACTTTCACTCTATTATATAGCCTGCTCCTATAAACTTGGGGAAATCCTTTTCTAAACTATATTGGTTCAGATCATAAAATTGTTTTATTATCTCTGTGCATAGACAAATACACTGATAACAAAAACATTAACGTGACCAGCTAAATATTTTCTGCCTCCATGGTATCCTGTGGGATCTGGTACCGTGGTGCTAGCAGCAGATGCTTTATTCAAACTGCCCCCACCAGCCTGCTTTTTTTCACAATACAACCTTCTGCCATCTCTTCCCCAGGTAAATGACACACATGCACCTGGCTATTCAAATTATTTTTTCTATTTCTCCATGTTCCAATTCTAATGCTCACATTCCTATTGTAGATGCTTTCAAGGGTAAATATCAGTTGACTTAGGCGTTTTAAATGGGCCACAAAAACAAAGACCCATACTCAACAACAGGCATTTCTAGGATTCTAAAAATTTCAATACACAGCAAACTATACACTTATCACAAAACAAAATACTACTTAAAGTCTTTGCAAAAGTAACACATAGACAAGCCCATAAGGGACAGTGGCAAAGATTTAAATAAATGCACAGCGATGCAGGCAGTGTGAATATGTAAAGTAAAGAGTGCGGGTGTTCTCAGTATGCAAGTATTATTATTAACATTAATAATAATATTATTACACAGTATTTTATATAGCGCCATCATATTACGCAGCGCTGTACAAAGTCTATAGTCATGTCACTAACTGTCCCTCAATAGGGCTCACAATCTAATGTCCTTACCATAGTCATATGTCATTAATGTAGTCTAAGGTCAATTTATGGGGAAGCCAATTAACCTAACTGCATGTTTTTGGGATGTGGGAGGAAACCCATGCAGACATGGGGAAAACCTGCAAGCTCCATGCAGAGAATGTCCTGGCTGGGATTCAAACCTAGGACTTAGCGCTGCAAAGGCCAGAGTGCTAACCAATGAGCCACTGTACAATGTGTAGGTGTCAGGGATGTGCAAAATATTATTATTGTACATATAAATATAGGGTTCACTGGTTGGTGAACATTCAATATATTGCATTAAATGCCCATATGCCACATTCCAAATATAGACCAAATTGATATGTGCAGAGAAACGGGACTTTAACGGAAAGTATTATTATTGTTGTTAATAAACAGTATTTATATATCACCAGCATATTACGAAACTCTATAAATATATGATGTATAGTCAGAAGTGGGTAACAAGTTCAGAAATAAGGAGCAAATGTAATTTGCAGTCTATGGAACAAAAGATCAGGAATATGTAACATCCCATAAATATAAATAAGAAATTATTTTAATAATTTAGCACCATATCCTTTATTTTATTTATTGCATAGCAGTACCTTCTGCGAGATATTTTAATCATAGACACTAACACACACAAACACTTACATTCATATAAACAAATCACACACTAGTCATCCCTTATCTGTCGCTCCATGACTGCATAACTGCCCGTTCCTCTAACTTTTTCAGTTCCTTCTCTCAGCTCTTGCAGGTGATAAAATGTAAAAATGGCAGTCCTGAGGAATGTAATGAGGGGCTGCACCCAGTTTAGTGTCACTGTTTTGCAAATATAAATTGTGAAAGCTCAAAAGCAGCATACTGGACACCCACAGCCCCAGAAAAATATGCATCTGCACCCAACACGAAATATGGGGCTCTTGACCCAGCTGCTTACACTAGCTTCACTAATGTACAACAAACTGAGATGTACTTTATCCTGACTATTTTACCTATTGATTACTATTAGGCAAATTGTGGTGCAGTATTTTATTTGTGGGATCAGGCCTGACGGGCTAGCCTCCTCTCCTTATGGTGCACCCTTGATCCTGACACCTGATAACCCTTAAATATTTTACATTTGATAGTTACTGTAATATTTAATTTGCATACTGTTAACCACCTACATGACCTGTCATTTTGAAGATGCTCTAACCCATTCGTTTAGATATCAGATTATGGCCCTTGTCAAAGTTTCTTAGAACTTTCTTACACTTTCATAATTTCAATACATGGTTTTGGGAACTAACTGTTCACTATATATTCCACACCTTGATAGGCACAATTTCAACCAGATGATAGGTGGCATTACCTTTATTTGTCAGTGATTTTAAGGTGTGGATTGAACAGTGTAAACAGATGGAGATTTGTAAAGAGTCTGGACAGAGGAGGGTAAAATTCCAGATAAAGTCAGGGGCACAGTAGACTGCTGCTTACTTTCTTATATAACTTTTTCTATACTGAAACCAAAAAAAGTGCTCAACGTATAGAAAACCTACTCCAAAAGTAAACTCACAAGAGACTAATATACTGAAATTTTATTTTTTGCTAGGTTTTGCTACCCTCTTTCAAACAGTTTGAAAAAAAACTGCAGTTTACCGCTCCTGGATGCCCAATATGCACCGCTAGGAATCAAAGATCAGTTTTAGATAGCAAACATCTGTACAGACAATTATAGTTTTTTTCTGGCTTTCTAAACACCTGAAAAAGCAGTTTTTCTTTGCTATTCAGCAAGGACTCATGGGCATTTCCCTGGTGTTAAAAAAGCCTAAAACTCCAGGCGTTCAGTGCAAGTTTATAGCCAACCACCCATAGAAGCTGCATGGAGCTTCTGGATAACTGTTTGTAAATGCTACTGCCTGCAAAAGCATGGAGATACTAACATAACCTTTAAAGCATTATTACATCTATAAAAAACCATACTCTAAGGCAAATTGCAAAGAATCTATACATATTGGCTTTGGAAAAAAGAAAAAAAAGGCCCAGTGGTTGTTTTCTGAAGGCATGCTTATAAGTTACTTGATAGAAAGATGACAGAAACGTTAACTTTTGGAAGGTTGCGCAGGAACCCCTGTCACTGCCAGTACTGCACAGTAGAATAAGGCAGTACCTGTAGCTGAAAATAAAATGTTCATTTCTAATACTTGGTTGAAAACCCTTTGCTGGCAATGACAGCCTATAGTCTTGAACATAGACATCTTGATCATGGACATCACCAGATGCTGGGTTTCCTCCTTTTTAATGCTCTGCCAGGCCTTTACTGCATCGGCTTTCAGTTGCTGTTTGTTTGTGGTCCTTTCTGTCCGAAGTTTAGCCTTCAACAAGTGAAATGCATGCTCAATTGGGTTCAGATCAGATGACTGACTTTGGCCATTCAAGAATATTCCACTTCTTTGCTTTAATAAACTCCTGGGTTGCTTTGGCTGTATGTTTTGGGTCATTGTCAATCTGTATTATGAAACGCCTCCCAATCAATTTGACTGCATTTAGCTGGATTTTAGCAGACAGTATGTCTCTAAACACCTCAGAATTTATTCAGCTGTCTCTGTCCTGTGTCACATCATCAATAAACACGTCCGCCATGTTTTACAGATGATGTGGTATGGTTTGGATCATGAGCTGTTCCACGCCCTCTCCATACTTTTTTCTTGCCATCATTCTGGTAAAGGTTGATCTTGGTTTCATCTGTCCAAAGAATGTTTTTCCAGAACTGTGCTGGCTTTTTAGATGTTTTTGAGCAAAGTCCAATCTAGCCTTCCTATTCTTGAGGCTTATGAGTGGCATGCACCTTGCAGTGCACCCTCTGTATTTACTTTCATGCAGTCTTCTCTTTATGGTAGATTAGGATATCGATACGCCTACTTTCTGGAGAGTGTTGTTCACTTGGTTGGCTGTTGTGAAGGGATTTCTCTTCACCATGGAAATGATTCTGCAATTATCCACCACTGTTGTCTTCCATAGACGTCCAGGTCTTTGGGTGTTGCTGAGTTCCCCAGTGCTTTGTTTCTTTCTCATGATGTACCAAACTGTAGATTTTGCCACTCCTAATATTGTAGCAATTTCTTGGATGGGTTTTTTTTGTTTCTGCAGCTTAAAGATGGCTTGTTTCACCTGCATGGAGAGCTCCTTTCACCGCATGTTGTCTGTTCACAGCAAAATCTTCCACATACAAGCACTCCCCAGGCCTTTTATCTGCTTAATTGATAATGACATAACAAAGGAATTGCCCACCCCATCCCATGAAATAGCCTTTGAGTCAATTGTCCAATTACTTTTGAGCCTCTGAAATGAAGTGATTGTGTAAAAAAAGGCTTTAGGTCCTCACATTTATGCAATCTTTTTCTTTGTTCAACCCACTAAATTAAAGCCTAAAGTCTGCAGTTCAACTGCATCTGAGTTGTTTCATTTATAAATAATTGTGGTACAGAACCAAAATTAGTAAAAAGTTGTCTCTGTGCAAATATTTATGGACCTGACTGTACCTTTGCAAGAAGGATTTCTGTGTTTTCTGGCACAGTTTCATAAGCATAGAGGAGATACCAGGAGATGAACCTTTAAACAAGGAGAGTTGGGCTGTAGAAGGGAAGGGCGACAACCAAGCAGGACTGGTATTTATATTTTTGTGCTAGCATGTACAGGAGGAACAATGCCAGAGGCCGAAGCTTGATTGGCATTTGCCAGAGAACACCAGAATGAGCAGATCCACCATTGCTGCCAGACTCTATTCACATACGAGCGTGGGTTCACGTTCAGCACATTTGTTTTGGCAGTGGGTCAGTGATGTTCTGGTGGGAAGGTAAGCTGCACAGGCCTCCACACACTAACTAATGATACCCAGACTGCTGTTAGGTATAAGGTGAAATTCTGAGATCCATTGTCACACCTGGTGCAGTGAGGCCTGACTTCCTTCTGGTGCAGGACAATACCTTGCCTTCAGTGGCCAGAGTGTAGGCAGTTCCTGGGTAATAAAGGCATTGATGCAATTGACTGGCCCATACGTTCCCCTGACCTAAACCCACTGTGACGTTATCATGTATTTCTGGATATCCCCCAGGACACCATCCATTGTGTCATCAGAAAGACACTGTGATGTTATCAGGGGTGCATACGGGTACATAGGAACCTGGATGTGATTTCAGTGTTCCCCAATTTTTTAGGGAACATATATTAAATGTTTAGAGAAATAGTGTTCCACCTTCACAACTAGTTGCATAAAGATTGAAGGGAGAACACAGTACATGAGTTTTACTGCCATACAAATGAAACAGAAATCAGCCAACTTTACATTTAGACTCTTTCTGAAATTGTACTGGTTAGTGGAAGTTGCAGTGCAATGCCTAATGACACAACAATTAATATCTTTACCATCGACCAGATAATATGTGAAGCCACCAGAATTATAAATAAGGGAGTGAGGTGTAAATGTGGGCATTTATTTAGGACTTGCACCTACAAACTATTTACATAAACATTACTGGTCCCCAGGAAAACAGTGGTTAGATGACACCCAGCATGTAAGACACCACATGTATAAGGTTGTCCCAGTAATGAATATTGAAAGTCTATGTTTACTAATGCTTGACATCCACCTATAAGAAAGCTATAAAAACTTAACTTGCAAGATGAGCAAAGTCCTGATCTAGTGAAGAGATATACACCTTTTGCCTGCTCAATAAACAGTTACAGCTGTAATTTATAATTACACACCTTGGTGCTATATAAATGTTTGACATTTACAAAGTTACAAACATAACGTAGAAAAAGAGACACATGCTCATCAAGCTTAACTTTAACACAATAATAAGCAAAATAATTACCAACACAGATCACTAAAAATAACAGATGGCGTCTTTACAACCGTTACCCCCCTGTTTTTAAAAAAGAAAATAATAACGTGACAAATAAATTATTCCTTCCAGATTTCCACAGGCAATATAGAAACTTCTTGAATCAACATTTCTGGTAAATTTCTATACTATACCAGTGTTGTCCAATTTGAAAGGACCCAAAGATCACATTTGTATCCACAATTTAAGTGGAGAGCTGTATAAAAAACAGCCTTTTAAAATATTTTATTAAAAAATATTAGGAAGCAGTCATATGCAATAATAATCCTCAGCATTAGTGTAAGTAGGAGCAATAATAACTAACCCTTACTTAGTATTGGTATCAGTGGCAGCAATAATAAGCCCTGCCTTTTTGTGTCAGTCAGCGAGAATAACAACGACCCCCCATTCATTGGTGTCAGTGGCAGTGCCAAAATTTTAACCCACAGAGTTTACTGGGGTCAGTGGCAGGTTCAGTAATAATACCATCCCGCCTATTGTTGTCCAGGGTTTACGTGCCTGAAGACAAACTCCCCTACTGCTATTTCCCTCCCCAGTTATGTCAGGCCTCAAACTTTACATTCCCTTTTGGTCAGAATATCACTCTGACATGCATAATTACTGTGCAGGGAGCTGGAAGACAGAACTTTAAGCACTCTGCAGACCATTGATACTTAACTATGTGTCCTCCATTCAGAAATAACAGCCTAAGGAACATTATTATTATTATTATTAATAATAACCGTATTTATATAACACCAACATATGACACAGTGCTGTACATTAAATGGTCTAAAATTTTGTCAAATAGGACCCTGCAGGATGCAAAAGAAAGTCCCATGGGCCGTCATTTGGACAGCCTTGGCTTATAGGTATCAACTTTTAGTTTGCACAACCTACCCAATTTTAAAGGAATTTTATTGAAACTCCTTGTTCCTGTAGAAGATTATTATTGTTTTCTTCAAGGGCACAACATATGTATAGAAATATACTACATCACAACCTAGACTAATAAACTAGGGAAGGACACATTTATGACTATATGACAAAGCTTGTGAATCTAGTAAAATCTGTTTGTTTGCACTTTCATATAGACAGTGTCTGGAAGTCCATCAAATTTGGAATAAAAAATGTTTAGAATGTGCTATATTTGCCTTGTAAGTTCATTGTGGTGTCCTTTATGGAGCTTTAAAGAGACAATATAAAATACACAATCCTATCTATCTTCCCTTCAGAGATCCTGACACTAGAGAATGACCAATCAATGGTTTGCTTGTCAATAAGCTAAAAAGGCAGCCACACTAACTATGAAATAAACAAACGAAAACATACACAATTTAATGATAACCAATGTTTCCACTTCCTTCTACCCCACACAAAATGCTGAATGGAGTGGAGATGTTGAATTTAGAAAAACAAACTCTTACAAACTGTATTTTGTATTTTACCAATATATTTTTTAGAATTATATTTAATAGAAGGTAAAAAAAAAAGAAAATGTATTTTTAGGTTAGGTTTAGACCTACAATAAGCACTTACTGCCATTAGCTCGGCTGCCCACACCTCTGGTCTGATTTTTAAAAAAAAAAAAACAATGTTTGTTCATTTGACAGAATCTATTTATTTTCTACTGGGCTGCCTCAGGTGAGATGCTACATGTACCATCTCACCCAAGGAAGCATTTCAGTGGTGTAAGAAAGCAGTACCTGCACCACAACCTCACTGCTAGTCTGAACATAGCCTTTCGATACATGTGTTGGTATTGTAACAAGAAATATTTAAGTGAAGGCAGGAAAGGAGAGGAAGAACAAGCTAGGTTATGGTGGTGAGGCATGACCCCTGAACACAGCATACAACCCAACAACCTTTATTAAAGGGAAAAAAACATCCACAAGATATTTGTCTTTCCTTTAATATTAAAGTTCTTGGGGAGTGAAAGGATCTCATTAGCCAAGACCTGTGGTGGATTGCTATCTGAGGAGACATTCCTCTGATATTTCCTTTATGCAGTGTATGAGTATATGTGTATGTAGGCATACTGCTTTGTATACCAAACCAAAATATAAACCAAAATAATAAACAAACATCAAATGTTATCCAACACAAAAAAAAATCGTTTAAGTAGTATAATCATTAATCTTACACTGGAAGCAACCGTGCTAAACCAAGTTCTGTGCTGAAAACCACCCATGTCCAACTTCACAACTTGCAAACTTGGCATTCTCCCATTTATGTCCATTAAACATTTTATGAAAATAATTAAAGATATTACACTTGGATTAACAGAATAAATCTGCTTGATTACTAAAACACTCCATAATACTTTTTTGTGAAAACATTGGGTAAATCTAGCTTGTCCTTTCCCATGTAAACTGTCTTAGTCTAGTGTTAAGGAGTTTATACATTACAACACTTAAGTAATGGTGGCTTATTAGCAATTATTCACTTTGAATGGATTTTGCACTTTAGTGAATAGTTCTAATAAATCCCAATGAGTGAATGATTCAATTGATGCTGTGTGATCACTGTATAGATCTTTGGAGAAAAATGAGACAAGGCCCTGCCACAACCTTGTGACACATACACAATAGAAACCATTTATTTTGTATTGCAGATGTAGGAAATTAATGCATTTTCATGGGGAACCAACAACTCAAGTAAGCTGCATTCCATTTGAACCTTATTGAAAACACACAATGTAGATGCATGTGAGCGATTCCAGCCTTGAACCCTTAACATGCTGTACTAACATCTGTGTGTAATGGACTGGCAAAAAAGCTAGCACATTTCTGTCATATATATTCATGACCATTGCTGGTATTGTATATTTTAAAAATCCCTGGAAAACCTCTACATCAAAGTAATGTGATGGGTGCTACTGCTGATCTCTCCTTCTAAACTTGCTAGTTCCCTGGCCTTCAGTGTCCTAAATAATGGACAACAAATTATCTTTTTTTTTTCTTTTCGCTCATGCTCATTTTGAATTTTTCTTACATATACATGCAGAAGGGATATGCCTCATATAAACAGTATCATCCTGTGTAAGGATCAGTGTTGTCTTTATATATTCTGCTTCTCTCCCCATATTCTATAGCAGTGTTTCTCATCTTTTCTAACACGCAGGGACCCTTAAAATACTGTTAAACTCTTCAAGGAACCCCTACTATAATTCCTATATTCACAGCTCACAGTACATTAGTGTGATGATCAGTGGGATGAATTCATCTTACATTGGGTGATAGTGGGAAGAATGTCACCCTTACAGATAACCAAAAATCATTCATGTTAAAGTTGCCTGAGAGTCAGAAATTGCTCATTGTACCAGAAACACCTAGAAACTCTGGAAGAACTTTGGTTGAGAAACACAGTTATATAGGGATCCTGCAATAAATACTGAATAGTCTTATAAGTGTCTTACACCCTTCACCATTTTACAACTCTTGTATCTACGGCCATGGGGTCATTAATTTACTCTTACAAAAGCACTGTTTGCACTAAAAAGGTATGTGTATCTCCCCATATGTGGTAGATATCACATTTTAGGGTTACCATTGCAACAATAGGTGCTCACTAAAATATGTAATTCCTTCCCTTAAAGTGAGTAGCCTGCCAAGATACTAAGTGGTGAGTGATGTTAAGATAAGATGTGCTGAGATCACAAAACAATTTAGAAAATTACTTACTACTTTCAGTTTACTTAATTGGTTCTTCAAGTTCCTCTTTATTACTTTAACACACTGCAGGTCATTTTAATAATATCTCACTAAATCTCTACACTAATTATTTAGATAAACCGGAAATTAAAATATTTTTGAAGGAGGCAGATGTCAGGATGATGGTAGCTTCAGCGGGTATTTATCCACATTGTACATATATGCACATACAAATAGTATTTCTGTCAGATAATGGATTATGAGGAGTGCAGGAAATACAGTACGACAACAAACTATTACAGCCGATAGCCCTGAAACACCAACAGTGGACAACTAATAAGATATACTATACATTTATTCCACATTGTTTTCCAGTAATCCTGTAAATAACATGGTGCATGTTAGCTAGGTTCTATGGAGCATGTCAGGGATAGAAAAAAATCATAACTGTGCTGGTATGTGATGCATTTATTTAGTTGTCCTAGTCTCAGTCATTCTGACGTGTTCTATGTATCCTTTCCTGCAAATTCCTATTGGCCAGTGTAGGCATTCTCAACCGGGGTTCTTCCAGATGTTTCAAGGGGTTCCTATAACTGTGCTGTTTGACCTATTTGTTGACAATACCTAAATAGTTCTTGGGCCAACACCACTTGATAGAGCCAAATGCATGACACCAATGATGTCATTAGATGTCTATAGATGATATTCTAGTCACCAGTGTGCAAAAACTTGTTTTGAAGTTCAGTTTGGCTTTTTTCTAAGACATTTGAGTTGGGATGTTAGAGAAATGATTTTCCCGTTTATTTAGTATATTGCAGTCCACTAGTCCTTTGTAAATTTTCCTTTATCATACTAGAGTCATAATCAGCAATACCTATTGACCCTGCCAAAAATGTAGTGTCACTTACTGCAAATGAACCTGGAAGCAAAGTCCTGCCTCTAAAACATTCATGGGTCTCTCCAAGGATACAAAGCAGGATTGAGCATAGCTAGTGGAACATAAATTTGTTTTACTAAAGGATAAACAGGTTGAAAAAAAGGAAAATACAAAAATGTCTACCTAGCCAACTCACATACCTGATGTAAAGAATGGTAATCTGCAACAAATTGCATTTTTGTTTTCTTTAGATATGTTTTAATTGAACCCAATGATGTGCACATTCTCTACAAGCACTCCTTCACAACCATTAGGCCAGAACTTTCTGCTCTTCAAAATAACAATTGGCAGAGGTTAGTTGTTATGGTAAACTGTAGGTATCACTTTCCCTGGCTGGTTGTTAGGGAGCTTTCCAGGCTCAAATATTAAACAAAGAAGGGCATTCCTGAGTATTGTTTGATTATTAAACTGATGAAATATCAATCCAGAATGCCCTTGCTATTAAAACATTTTAGTTAAATGCAAAGTATTTAGTGAATCTAAGCTCTGTATTTATTACCAAAGACTTGTTGCCTTATGAAAACAATGCACTTCTAAAACCGGCTGTTATTATGGAGCCATAGTGATGGGATTTTTTATTTATTTATTTTTTAAACATTCTTTAGGGATTTTCAAAGAACCTTAAGTGCTGACATCTTTGCTATTTGGATTTGTACCGTGCCACCCTTTCATGTGATTAGCTAATATGGGATTGCCTACAAAAGAATTAAAATTTGTGAGTCTTATGCCCCGTGTCAGACACCACTGCTGGATCGTTACATTCTGTTAAAGCAGCAGCATAGACTATTCAGAACCCATTTTCAATGCCCTGGCTGAGGGAAGGAGGTGCTCATCCAAGATTTGATGGTACATGACCCCGTCCATTGTCCCTTTGATGCTGTGAAGGTGTCCTGTCCCCTTAGCAGAAAAACACCCCCAAAGCATAATGTGTCCACCTCCATGTTTGACAGTGGAGATGGTGTTCTTGTGGTCATAGGCAGCATTCCTCCTCCTCCTCCAAAAACAGTGAGTTGAGTTGATGCCAAAGAGCTCAATTTTGGTCTCATCTGACCAAAACACTTTCACCCAGTTCTCCTCTGGATCATTCAGATGTTCATTGGCAAACTGCAGACGGGCCTGTACATGTGGTATCTTGAGCAGGGGGAGCTTGCGGGCTCTGCAAGATTTCAGGCCTTCACGACGCAGTGTGCTACCAATTGTTTTCTTGGCGACTATGGTCCCAGCTGCCCCGAGATCATTGACAAGTTCCCCCCGTGTAGTTTTGGGTAGCTTCGTCACAGTTCTCATGATCATTGCAACTCCACGAGGCGATATCTTGCATGGAGCCCCAGACGGAGGGAGATTGACCATTTACGAATTATCGCGCCAACTGTTGTCACCTTCTCACCAAGCTGCATGGCAAGGGTCTTGTACCCCAGTCAAGCCTTGTGGGGGTCTACAATCTTGTCCCCGACATCCCTAGACAGCTCTTTGGTCTTGGCCATGGTGGCTAGTTTGGAATCTGATTGATTGCTTCTGTGGACAGGTGTCTTTTATACAGGTACCGTAACATGCTTGGATTAGGAGCACTCTCTTACAGAAGGTGCTCCGAATCTCAGCTCGTTACCTGCATACAGTGAAGACACCTGGGAGCCTGAAATCTTGCTGGTGGATAGGGGATCAAATACTTATTTCACTCATTACAATGCACAAGTTCTGACTTTTGAGCACTGGGTTTTTGAGAGTTCTTTTGGTATTATTCTGTCTCTCACAGCTACAATAAACCTACCATTACAATTATAGACTGGTCATTTCTTTGTCAGAGGGCAAATGTACAAAATTAGCAGGGGGTCAAATACTTCTTTCCCTCACTGTATATGGAATAACATCCAGTGGTAATTGGAAATGTGGCCAAAATCCCACTCAAAGCTAAATGTTTAGCTTTGTTGGAATTCCCCTTTAAAAATAGTTCTGAGAAGCCATCTGACAACAAGTAAACTTGTTTTCCAGGATTCTTCACCCATCTTCCCAATACAACATATCATTGACTTTCATTTGAAAGATTAGCATGCAACCTAATTAAAACCCATTCCATTAATCATCTTAGGCAGATGAAAAGCACGCAGCTGCAACATCTCTAATTAGAATTTGATGATGTAATAAATAGGCTCAATTTATTACATTCCTTCTTGCATGCTCAAGGGAGTCCAGACCTTTTTACATAAGTGTAAGAATGTGCAACCCATCAAAACCAGCAAAGAAAAGGTTACAGCAGCCAGGGAACTAATAGACATATTTGTCTACTGTCAAGATAATCAATAAAATTAAAAAAAATGTAGTTAAATAATAAGAACACCCCCTTTCTGCAAGTACAAACCTAACCCTATT
>NC_092867.1:16201406-16216723 GCF_032062135.1 Pyxicephalus adspersus | reverse complement strand
TACTGTATATGGTGTGACACAATATCTGTGCATTAACTTACCTGCTCTGTACATCTTCTGGTAACTGTTTTCCTTTTTATTTTGAGTCACTGACCTAGAAGAAGTAAACATTAGAGATTTTGACCTCTTCTAATATTTTCTGTATACCGTGCGTAGCATTTCCACCAAAAGTAGGTCAGCAATGGTAGTCCACAATTTATTCTACTTAACCACAGATCTGCTTTATGGTGTTTATTAGGCAGTTCAAAATAATAGCAGTGTCTGCATTCTTCTTTATAAATATTTGCTTTATAAACTGAAAAATGTTTCAATTAAATTTTTACTTTACTATGAATCACTGAACTTATATTTAGTTGTATCACCACTGTTTCTGAAAACTGCTGCACATTTGTGTTGCACGGAGTTGACCAACTTCTGGCACCTGTAAACAGATATTCCAATCAAGGATGATTAAACTTCATTCCACAATTCTTCTGCTTTCTTCTGCTGTTTTTTTCCTCAGAAACAGTATTTTTCATGTCATGTGATTGATACATGATTTTTATGGTCCTCGTCTTGCATTGACAACTGCCAGGTGGGGATCAGAGACAAGGACATAGCTGTGTATTGACTTACCTGGAGATTTGGCTTAACTGTGTGCAGGGTAAGATTTATGCAGAGTTTTAGAGATGTGGCAGGGCAGGCCAGGACATTTGTATGATAACGTGGCAGATCTTTTTCCTGGAAAGGTGAACTAATCTTTGCATTAGGGTAAAGCAATTTAAGTAAGTCTCAAATAAAAGGTTCTACACACTATGGTTTCTATGTTACACAATGGGCTACATCATGATATAACAGCACAAATGCAAATTAGCATTTATAAAATAGGGCAATGGTCTTCGGATAGGCAAGCTGGAATAATGTGTTCTAGTTAAATGTTAGTTTAATGGGTTATATAGTTTTTCAGAATTTGATTATTTTAAGCAAATATTTTTGCATTGTGCTCATTCAACGTCATTCAGAGTAAAAAACAGGATTACAAAATTATACTATATGGCCACGACATGGTGTAGCGAGTTGGGCCTTATTAACATCTTGGGCACATAAACAGCAGGGGAATGTAATAATGTAAAGGGGATGGAACACAACATAGCAGAGAAAGGGGTACTCAGGAAGGGGTAAAGATAAAAGTGTATAGAAAGTCCCTGATACAGCTAACAAGTAACAGGAGGTGCCATTCCGCAAAGGACAGCTGGGAGGGAAGAGAACAATGAGGAAAAATAACAGAGAACTGGAGTATAAGTCTTCAGGTGCACGAACCTCCAGTGTTTCTAACAAGAAATAGCAAATGCTCTTGCAGTTTTGTCGCCATGAAAACCACTTGGACAGTAAAAACATTTCTACATTGGGACAGTGTTTAAATTCCTATAGATAGACAGTGTCTCTACATACATAACAAGCTCCTTCCTTATTCTATCATCTCCTTTACTCTACCTGCACTATACTGTCTTTGCAGCTGTAGTCAAAAATCATTTCTTCTGTTCACCATATT
This sequence comes from Pyxicephalus adspersus, assembly GCF_032062135.1. Taxonomy (NCBI): domain Eukaryota; kingdom Metazoa; phylum Chordata; class Amphibia; order Anura; family Pyxicephalidae; genus Pyxicephalus; species Pyxicephalus adspersus. Next base: position 16,215,192 of record NC_092867.1, on the reverse strand, counting down.
GTACGTAAGTAGGAATTAAACTGAAATCTCTAGAGGAAAAAAAATCAATGGATACATCAGTACTCTTAAACATATATAGGCATCTTCAAATGTGTCTATAAAAACTAAACTTTGAGTTTATCTGTGAGAACAGAACAACCATTATGAAAAATGTACATTTTGTGGGCTGACTGGGCATACCATCTACAAAACATTGACATGTAGTGAAGAATTTTACTATAGCATCATGTCCTAAACACTTTGTTGTTATAAAATATTTTGGGCAGCCTGAACTGCAGGAAAGGACAGCAAAGACTTTCTTAGACAGGTAAGTACCACTGAGTTAAAAAGAGAATAGGTGGCATTCTGTGCTTCCCCTATGAAGCTTTTACTTTAAATGTTTTCTGTAACTGATTCCTTTATGTAGAAGACGTTGCTTTAATAATCACAATGCAAATGAACGAAAAGTCATATCAATGAACTATTCCTTCTGGTTGGTCTAATTTGTATTAGAAGTCAACGTATTTTTTCTTTTAGTTTTAGATAAGGGCTCCAACCTCTGTTAGGTTTTTATTGCTGTCAATGTCCACTGTTCAGATTTACAAATTGTTTGTCCAGGGGATCAATGCCAATCGAGCGGAAAAATTCTGAATTATGCTTGTTTATGTGACAACTGTCTGAGAGAGAATTTCCTTTACCAAAGAGAGATTCCCCGACATCCAGCTGTGCTTTTCAGACTTTAATGAGACACAGACAACTACAAAAAGAGAAAAAGGTTGGGGGCTGTATATGCACTGTTGATGCTTGTTACTTCAAACTTGTATAAGAATAATAATATTCTGAATTGGTATTACAGCAAATACATATACTTTTCTCACTCTCCATTTCACACAGAATTTAAACTATTTTCATAAAGTGAAAAACAAAATAAAAGAAAACAAGACACATATACTAAGATTGCCACAACGAACAGTTTATTGCTTGAAGTTGAGAACCAGATAGCCCGTGTTGTTTAAAGGCGATTCTTAGACAACCATAAGTGGAATTTCCATTTGCATGAACACAGTCTTGTGATAAGATTACAGCAGACATGGCACACTAACATAACGCAGCGTCAGCCTTGTACGGAGCAACTACTGTGCGCCCGCCAAGTCAGATTCTGCAAGCGGAGATAAAATAATTTCTGAAACGTAGTGATTTAGAAACAAAATATGAGTCTCAACCTAATGCAATCGCATAGTCCATGAACTCTGTAGTGTTCTGAAGTAAATCAATAGTAGAAACATTTGTGTTTCATCAACAGACTCTTTAATCACCTTTTAATGTTGTACTCTGGGGCACCTGCCAACAGCGACAAGTCTTTCCTTTTCTAGGAAAAAAAAATATATATATTCTTTGAACACAACTGATCTAAAACTAGGTTCTATCTGCATGAGGCTATTCTAGATTATCTATTTATATATATATATATATATATATGATATGATATGTCTCCCATCTCTTTACTGGGGTTAAGAGTAATTGGCACCATGATACAGTAACAAAAGACAGACCAAAAAAATAAAAAACAAAATAGTTTACAAAACCCTTTTAAAGATACACCCAATCCTACCTCAAAACTTCACATTCAGTCCTAATATCACATACAAATAATTTATTACAAGAATATTAAAGTGAAAACTGCTACTGTATATATATATATATATGTATTGTATTGACTGTGTTTCTGTATCAAGGAGGACGACACAAAAAGGATTACGTATAGAAATTTTGGTTGCTGATGTACATATATCTAAAACTTCTACTCCTGAATGATCATTACTGATATGGCACATAATGCCAGTACTGGAAGGAATACTTAGCATAGGTCTTGGTAAGATTTATAAATTATTTTTAAAAAGTATATATTTTTTTATATTTATTTAATATATATATAAAAATGAAAAGCAGCTGCAGTGTGACTTGAAATACACAAACAAACCATGTTTTATGGCAGTGTAGTAAATCCTTTTAAAACACTAAAAATGGGGGAAGGGGTAAGGACTGGGGTTTTCTATCTAGCACGTGTTAGCCATTGACTTTCAGTAATGGCTATTGATCTGAATGGTCACTGAAAGATGATCATGATTATTGCACTTTAGTGGCTACACCCCTAGCTAGCCTAACATTAGGGATACAGGCCTCAGTCAACAATGAAAACACATTAAAAACTATCAATATCTTGAAAGCTAATAGTAAACTTCCCCCGTGTTGTGCAAGGCTTTGTGCCTCTACAACTGAATTAGAGTTTCAGTCTTCAAAAATAAATGCAGGAAAAAAAGTGAGTAGGGTAATGAGAGGCTTTTTTGTTGAGTTTCATCAGCTTGTAGTGGGCAGAGCTGGAAAATAATACTTCTTCCAGCAGTGTAGGGGTCACCATTGAAATACTGGAGGTGAACAGCAGAGCTGTGGATGATCCCTGGGGCCGATAAACCCCCTACAGAGACGCCGTGCTGGGAAACTTCCCCATGAGTGTGTCTCCAGTTTTGTCTTATGCCTTGGTAAGACAGAACAGGAACCTATGATATGTATGGTCTGCTAGCATTTTGGCAACACAACAGTGATGTAAAAAATATATACATGTATCCATGTTTCTACTAGATGCTCTACAACCGTACAGGAAAGTGAGGTATGTGAGATTTTTGGGAAGATGAAGCCTAGTAGATGACCCATAATGTACAAAGTGGGTTGTGAGGATCAACATTTATCGGTGTGGCTCTAAAATGGAGGCTTTTGCTATACTGCAGGTGGACATCCTCACAGCGTGGTCTCTCGATAGATCTTTTCACTTGGCTGGCATCTTTTCCCTGTTAAATGGGCAGGAATTTTAATTAAACAGACAAGGGAAAAAAGAATTTTTTTACAGCAAAAGGAAAACACCAAATATGCACAAAAGACAAAACTAAAAACATGCAATATGAATAACCCTTTCATGACCACAATATAACTTTTAGCCCTAATGTATAATACTTCTTGCTGTGAAAACTTACCACCTACCTTTCCAGAAGGGGACCTGGAATGAACAACTGCATTTTTCTAGTTCTCATATACCATTTCAGAGCCATTTAGGAGATAGCTCAATTGAATATATCTCCTTTCAAGGCAAAACTAGGGTTGGTGTTTGACATAAGCTAGTAATGAGCCCCATGTTCTGCAGTGCTCCTGTGACTCTGCATCGTCGTCTTTCTGGTTACCATCTTTTTGCTTGGTGCTGGCTATACTTACTGACTCCCCGCTCCCAAATTTAGACTCTCTCTGGATCTAATATTGTCTGATTATCAACGTATATTGCTCAGCTACTTTCGGCACTGGATTGAAAAAAACTGGCATACCCAAAAGTAAAATCCAACACTCCTATTGGAATGCTCTGGTAAAGATCTGGTGGGTGTGCTCTACAACATGGCCCTTTTTACACTTACGCTAAACAGCTATACTACAGAGGTTCTACTACCCGAACTGGCCTATGCTCTGTTAAATCAGATCGATCCATGATAATATTGTCAAGTTAACTGATACAAACTGATATTGCTAGACTTGGTCTGGAAATTTAAGGTTCAAAAAACATTGGTCACAAAAGGGTTAAAGTAACCGAAGGAGTCAAAAATTACATAAATGTAGACACCATAATGTGTTAGTATTTGGTAAGTATTCCCAAAATTTGCAGAACCATATTTGCGTAAATTTGAGTGAATAAGTGTTCAACCTTAATATACAGAAAGAATGATAACAAGAGACGTGATTGAGGGCATGGTTTAATACTGTTAAGTGAAAATAGACTGTAAACTCCCCTGAGGTCTGAACTAAATCCGTACTCTAAATTGTCCCATACGATTTAAGATTCGGTTTAAAAACAATTACTATCATATGCTACCATGTGGACCCAGGTTTAAAAGTAAATGTGATATTGGGATAACAGTACTATCTTAGTTGAAAAACCGTATTCCTAATGATAAATCACGTTCTCATGGGGCCACAGTTCTTACAGGCTGCCTCTCCCTACTGTAAACACAATGGCTAAACGTGGGTCCGAAATGGCACTAAGCTTACTTTACTTTCTACACCAAACCAGTTCTAAAGTTCAATACCTATTTGCTACCCACGGAAGAGCCCTGTGGGGTACCAGGGTGTAGGCTTGCTGTATAATTACAGCTTAGTTTTCACTAGTTGTTTTTTAAAGCAGTTTTACACAGTTTTGCTGCTTAAAATTTCTTACTAAAAATGGTTAACATTGGACCAATTTTTTTTTGTCTGGTATGATGCATTGGGACACACTAAGGGGACAGGTATTAGAAAGTTGGAACAAAGTATAAAGGGGCAGTAGTAAATTGACACAATTTAAGGGTTACTGGATACCTATGGCACAAACAGTTGGGAACACTACATTTGTTGTCCACTTTTTGGCCAACTGGCTACAGCTTCTAACCAACCAGCTGAAAAAAAATTCTGGGGAGAACACTGGATAAGTACTAAAGGACCATTGCTTTTATTTAAAGGAAAGAACAAATGTTTAGTGATTAATGAGCTGAGGACTCTTAATTTGATGTTCAATCCAATTTTCCTGTTAATGACGGGATACAAACCCTTACACACCCCAAAATGCAACATTCTGTGTGTACACCCTGTTCAGTGGAGTTTCTATTGGCTGACTGTGAGGAAGTGAGAATTTGCATATCAACTCAAGGGGCCCTCACGTAGCTAATAAACGGGACATGTTGCAACGTTTACAAAATGTACTGTACACCTTAGGGTGTCTACATTTATATTACCCTTTTTGCACAGTTCACTTTAAATAAGAATGACTGTAGGTAATTGAAAATAAAGAAAAGAAATGATATTTACCACCACATCACTGCACGATACAACACTTGTGCACATGTGCATTAGCTTTACCTGCCCCGGCGGCTAATCGGAAGGACAGGAAGACAGGCTGTAGAGAAAAGAGAGATGTGAATTTTTATTCAGCCTACAATCACAGTAAGTTCCTATGCTATTAAAAGAGAATTGAAATCCAAATTTAGAAAAGTTTTTTTTTCAGCTATGATTATATATAAACAGGTACAAGGTGCCCTAACATCCATGTCCACAGCTCACACATGGTTAGATTTTCTATCTTTGTAGATATAAACCCAAAACAATATCTGTTGGGAAAAATGGGAAAACCACAGACATTTATTCATGTCTTTGTCCATGCTGGTAGGATCAGTTTTTACTTCCAGACTGGTACAACCGGGTAACAATCTACCTAATAAGGATAAAAACAATAAACACTTTTTCTTTAGTGGAATGGATAAAGAGCAGAACGTGTTAAGTTTTTATCACAGTGTACATTTCTGTTGGGGAGATTTTTCTCCACATGCTCATCCTAATGAAAGGGATTAACCTCCATATAGAAACTGACAACAATAAAAACTTTGAAGATGGTTGTATTGGGTTAGGATGGTTAAGTCCTAAAAACTACAGCCAGAAAAAAAGACAAATATTCACTTTTGCAGTTTCTGTCATAAAAGAAGTCATATAGGCTGAACTACAGTTAGGTCCATAAATATTTGGACAGAGACAACTTTTTTTCTAATTTTGGTTCTGTACATTACCCCAATAAATTTTACATGAAACAACTCAGATGCAGTTGAACTGCAGACTTTCAGCTTTAATTCAGTGGGTTGAACAAAAAGATTGCAAAAAAATGTGAGGAACTAAGGACTTTTTCTACACAATCATTTAATTTCAGGTGCTCAAAAGTAATTGGACAAATTAAAAAGCTGAAAATAAAATGTGATTTTTCTAATACTTGGTTGAAAACCCTTTGCTGGCAATGACAGCCTGTAGTCTTAAACCCATGGACATCCCCAGATGCCGAATTTCCTCCTTTTTAATGCTCTGCCAGGCCTTTACTGCAGCGGTTTTCAGTTGCTGTTTGTTTGTGGGCCTTTCTGTCCGAAGTTTAGTCTTCAACAAGTGAAATGCATGCTCAATTGGGTTCAGATCAGGTGACTGACTTGGCAATTAAAGAATAATCCACTTCTTTGCTTTAATAAACTCCTGGGTTGCTTTGGCTGTATGTTTTGGGTCATTGTCCATCTGTATTATGAAATGTCTCCCAATCAATGTGACTGCATTTAGCTGGATTTGAGCAGACAGTATGTCTCTGAACACCTCAGAATTCATTCGGCTGCTTCTGTCCTGTGTCACATCATGGATAAACACTAGTGTCCCAGTGCCACTGGCAGCCATGCACGCCCAAGCCATCACACTGCCTCCACCATGTTTTACAGATGATGTGGTATGCCTTGGATCATGAGCTGTTCCACACCTTCTTCAAACTTTTGTCTTTCCATCATTCTGGTAAAAGTTGATCTTGGTTTCATCTGTCCAAAGAATGTTTTTCCAGAACTGTGCTGGCTTTTTTGATGTTTTTGAGCAAAATTCAATTTAACCTTTCTATTCTTGAGGCTTATGAGTGGCCTGCACCTTGCAGTGCACCCTCTGTATTTACTTTCATGCAGTCTTCTCTTTATGGTAGACTTGGATATCGATACGCCTATTTCCTGGAGAGTGTTGTTCACTTGGTTGTCTGTTGTGAAGGGGTTTCTCCTCACCATGGAAATGATTCTGCCATCATCCACCACTGTTGTCTTCTGTGGACGTCCAGGTCTTTTGGCGTTGCTGAGTTCACCTGTGCTTTGTTTCTTTCTCATGATGTACCAAACGGTTTTGCCACTCCTAATATTGTAGCAATTTCTGGGATGTGTTTTTTCTGTTTTTGCAGCTTAAGGATAGCTTGTTTCACCTGCATGTAGAGCTCCTTTCACCGCATGTTGTCTGTTCACAGCAAAATCTTCCACATACAAGCACCACATCCACCCCCTTGCTTATTTGGAAATGACATAAAGAAGGAATTGCCCACACCAGCCCATGAAATAGCCTTTGAGTCAATTGTCCAATTACTTTTGAGTCCCTGAATTGAAGTGATTGTGAAAAAAAAGGCTTTAGTTCCTCACATTTTTATGCAATCTTTTTGTTCAACCCACTGAATTAAAGCTGAAAGTCTGCAGTTCAACTGCATCTGAGTTGTTTCATTTAAAATTGTGGTAATGTACAGAAAAAACATTAAAAAAAGTTGTCTCTGTCAAAATATTTATAGACCTAACTGTATGTGTCCTGTTGGGCATGCAGCAGAGGAAACCCCAACCCCTAAAATGCATTGGATATATTATTGTCAAACTGGGTATACCAACATCCCAAATTCACAAGGGTGCCATGTGTAGGGTTGCCATTAGGTCGATAGTTAAAGGTAATAAACCTGTAGTAAGGCTGTTGCTGCCTTTGCCTTACACTACTGTGCCTCACCTCTGCTCCTTGATAGCTAATCACCAAGGACAAGAAGAGCATCCTTATTGATTAGATATTAGATGATAGAGGACACACGCATGACACAGAGGCAGCAGTGGATGCATTAATCCAGCGCAGGAACAGTAAGCCAATGGGCCTGACTGAGATTTGTCATTAGGGAATCTGGAAAAGTGAGGTCTGCCCTGGAGGGTCTCCCACTGGGCACTGTGTCATTGGGAAGAGATCAGTTGTCTCTCAATCAAGGGGGGGGGTAGTCTGTCATTGGGTTTTATCAATGTTTAAGAGTTGTCAATGTGATCATTTACTTTTCACAATATGGAGTTTTTTTGAAGGTATACATCCAGGGCACTTCATCCTAGGCCAGAACAAATATACGTATACGTTTCTGTCAGAGCCCTAACATTCTGCTCCATGTTCCTTCATTGCAAAATATGTAGGGGAATGTTGAGAAGCCAACTTAAACTCTAATTTTCTCAATTAACAGAGATCTTTTGGGCAAATACGAGGGCTTTTATGTGTTTAACACCAAAGATGTGCTTATTTCTAGTCAGTGACTCGAATGGCTTAATTTATAAACATTCCCTCGTGGGTTTAGGGACATATTCCAGGTCCATGTGTTTCAATGGCAGTAATTGATTACCCATCAGGGAATGTTTACAGGAATGTTGGGTTCACCGTTTAGTGGTATGCACTTTTTTTTATACTGAGGAACAGAGGAAAAAAAACACCACATGAATACAATACCTTGTGGTCCCCCATACAGATATTTGGCCCGATGCTGTCATACATCACTATTCTTTCATCATTTTCAGACTGAAAAAAAAAAACATTAAAAATATAAATTAGGAGTATCTGTCCCGAAGTATGTATTTCAAATATTTAGTGTTACTAAAAAAATAAAAAAAAAAAGCATTGAAAATTCTTCTCAATGTCCTGAAACAAGTAATATTGAGAGCATACTGAAAGTAAGTTGCTGTGCTAAGCACATGTGATTTTTTTTTTTTTTTTAATACTAGTATGGCCATGGGAAGGCCATGCTGCTTCTTTAAGTCAGCCTATTAAGTGTAAGGTAAACATAAATAGCAATCCAACAAATTTAAGCACTGTGCCAGTGTGCAAAAAATGTACAAATATGTGAATGGAATGCTGAGCAATATCAAAGAACATGCTTTGCCTCAATACTGGTTCTTTTAAAAGAATACTCTAGAATAGAAATATCGGGTCTGTTTTTAAAATGTAAAGAATGTATACAGAGGAAAGGAATAGGTTCTCTTGATAGGGCACCATTACATCCATTATTATTCACTTACTTCCTTCACCTATCAGAGCCCTTGGAAATACCCTTCTCCATCCTCGTAAGATGCAGTGCAAGCACCTGAGTGGCCAATGGCCGGGTCTGAATAGGTAGGGAAGGGTAGGAGGTCATTAATTTACCTTCAATGTGTAAGCTTTGACAGAGAGATTACCAAAGATTAGACTCATACATACAATAATGGCATGGGGGGTACAGGAAAGCCTCATATCAGTGGCTAAAATAAGTAACCAATCAAGAGAACCTCCTCTTTAATTACATCCTAATCATATTTATGTTTTTATTTATTGTGATCTAAAGACACAAAATAGTTCCTGAGCCGTCAATCAAAAAAAAGCTAAACCATTATTTTACCAGAATTTTGTTCTCAGAATACTAAAATTATCACCTTTTACAAACATAATACTTTTGCACCCTTGCTCCCTTCTATCGAAGCAAATGTGTTTTCATGATCGTATGGCAGAAATGTGCAACTGAAACATAACTCTAAAACACCAAATTCCCATTATGACAACCTCAACAAACATCAAGTGATGACATGTCAACGATTATTAAATATTGTCAAGGACTTCTTTGTGTAATCAGTCAAGTCTGAATGAATAAGTGTGTAATATATACATCACTGTTTGGAGTAAAAACTAAATTATGTTAATGCATTAGGCAGGTTTAAGGTCAGATTTACTTTATATTATGGTTGTCTGCCAAAATTGCATAAGAAAAACATAACCTTCTGCATTGTATGCATGAGCACTTTCCAATATTTCAAGATCATAATGGCACTTCCTTTGCAAGTGGGAAAGCATTCATCAAAAGAGACTTGATAATTTAGAAAGGCAGCATAAAATTGTGGATTTCCAACTGTATAATCTTTAGACAGATAAACAAATTACAGCACTGCACAAGCAGGAACAGGCCACACTTCACTGAGCATTCATTACTGCATGCTATCAGGCGTCAACGTGCCTCGCAAGCGGTGGGCAACCTTTGGTGTTTTAGGGCTCAGGAAGCATAAAATAACATGATGGTGAGGTAACCGAGCATGGCATGATAGATGGTGTTGCATGAAAGCGGTTTACAGCCCCATGTCTGTACAATCTGTAACGCCTAGTGTGAGAGGCTCGACATGCTGTGTGCTAATTTGTGAATACCATCCATTTTCCAAGACAAGACAGGGAAGTGTGTGGATAGATATAATCTTGGCTTTTTTTTCTTTAATATGAAATCTAGCTGGATCAGCACTTAAGCCTGAAAGAAAGGTTTTCATGTTCTTCTCTTTAATAAGCTGCAGAGAATAAACTAAGGGCTTATTCACATTGAGCACATTATCAAGCATATTGATGCATTGTAAAAAAAAGCACCTAATTAAAACAATGTGCTAAATTGCAGTGTCATTGTCAAAACAAAACAAAAAGTGTCTATGCTCCATTATGTGTACATTGATCAGCATTTGCCACTCAAATTGTCTGAAAAAAATGTGTCACACAACACAAACTAAAGATCAAAACACAGAATTATTTTTTTCTGAGCTGTGATATGCAAAAAACAGATGGGTCTTTCGCCCCCTACCCCAACACAGCCACAGAATATACACCTTGCACACACTTCTCTTTGAATGTACATGCGTTAGGTAATTTTTGTTCCGTCTACTAAGATTTGCACACTTGTTACTAAATCCAGCAGCAAAACTGAAAGCAGTGGGAATGTGGAGGCTATCAAATTGGAAGACTCATTTCATTTTAACAGTCATTATTGCTTAATAGTTGAAAATGGTGGAAGATGAATAAAAGAACATCTGTGCTCAACTAAACTCTGGAGCTGAACTCCGGCCTTACCATATTTCCTTACTTGTAGGTAGTCCTTCTGTGCTTTGAAGCAAAGGATCCCATTTTCCTGCACGTTTTGACACAACAAGCATTTGCAGGCACAATAAATATCTAGAGCAGGGGTTGGCAAACTCCAGCCTTTAGGCCAAATACAGCCTAGCCGGTAGTTCGTTCCGACCTGATGCCAACCGGGTTGCCGGCAGATCCGCCAGGGGGCGTTAGGAAATACCGGAGCCGGAGGAGCTCCGGAGCTGCCCCCTTGCAGTTGCTCCCCTATTTACCTCGGCCGGCTTCGATATTTACACCGTTGCAGTAAATAGGGAATGCTCCCTGAAGGTAAATTGCTCTCCTCCACAATGCATACGGAGGAGAGGGATTTCACTTCAGGGGGTGTTCCCTGGTGGTGGGCGGAGCCATTAGAGCAGGTCCGGCCTAGTGTGCTCCCGCTCACCCCATAAATGGCCTAGTGGCCATAAAACTTTGCCAACCCCTGATCTATCTAATTTCCTATGTGACAGACTTGAAAAGTTTTTCAGCCCTTCCATTCTTATTCTCTGCTCCCCCCCCCCAGTCATTTAGCCACAAGTTCACGTGTGAGCATTTCATATGGTAGTCTCCATACAAATGTAGTCCCTCCAGGAATATCTATGTGCTCATAGAGTATGTGAGAGGCAGGGCTGTGAACTTACAAATCTCCTATTATTGCTGAAGTTCACATATCTGCTGTGATGGTTTTAATTGCACACCACCTTCTTCTGATTTTCTTTAAGTTACAAAGAAGTTCAGCGAGTCATGGTAGTACAGGATTGTACCCCTTGTGCCAAGACAGCATGGACACGATGCAAAGCAACTGAAGATTGTGATTGTTTGGGGAACAAGCTCAGCATGGGGGGGTTGCAGGTATGGTGCAAGCTTTAGGTCTGTCCAGGGTTTACCACAGTAGATTTCCATAAATGGGTAAAATAAGGGATTGCCTTCTCACTATGTTGTACAGTCTTGCTGCAGAATATGAGGCACTGGTGATAAATAAGGGGAACTGTGATCTCCCCTTCCTGAGTCCTCATTTCTGAAACAACTGGTAGACGAGAGCGCAATAAAAAAAAAAAAAGTTGCAGTCTTCATTGCCCTGACATGTCCCATTCAATGGATTGGTTACTGGTAACAGTCTTTGGAATCTTTTGCATCCCCTGTATTGATGTCACAGGGACAAGAGTAATACCAATATACAGGGTCAAGAATAAAAAAAACATATTACCAAGGCACACTACACAAGGGTAGGAGAGGGAGATCATCTGTACTTTTAAGGGACTGACTAGTTCAGCTTTAAGCAAAAAACTGGTTTAAAAAGTGGAAAAGTCTCTAAACCAAAATGTGTTACATTCGGTTTTGAAGTGTACAACCCAGGGTTTTTTCAAAGGACAGTGGTATACCGAGTTTGCAGTAGAAAGACAAGTCTATGCTTCTGTTCCATGTTGCTGTAAGTTACAGTCACTTACCAGTGTGTGGAGAACAAAAGTTTGGGTGTGTGTATACTTCTAGTGAGCAACAACCCTGGGTGAACTGTGGATACCAGTATAGGCCTTTCCACATTAATTTTTATTACACCATGTCACTTTATAGGTTCAAAACTCACATTTTTAATTGTTGGGGTGCTAAATTGCTTTTTAAGACTGTTGAATTGCTATCTTTCCACCAGAGCCCTTGGCTTAGACACCAATACTCCTTTAACCTGCACAATGGAAATTTACTCATACAATTTTATCTGAAGGAGTCACACTTCCTACACTGCATTCAATTTATTCCTAAATGCAACAAAGAAATCTGCAAGGAAAATGAATAAAAACAACTGGGTTTAGGGACGTAGAAGGACAGATCTCACAAGTGGAAAACTGGTTCCAAATGGTTGGAATTTCTTTGGATTCAGCCTGTTCCCGGGGGAATCTTACCTTTAAAAGAAGTTCTTTAGCAGAGTGTGACATTAGAATTCGATCGCACCACGCTGGACATCGTGTATTCATGTATTGCTTCCCTTGACTGCTGTCTTCACTGTACGGATAACTAGAAAAGAGTCAATACAAACATGTCAGGCTCTGCTGTCTACTTGTCAGAGGTGCTCAGTGTGCCGAACAACACAGACATCTGACTAAATGGACAATAATGTTTGAAAATAGCATGACTTAGACAAACCCACAGATATGCTCTGGTCTTTAGCACTCTTGTTTTTGAGCAGTCTGTATTTATTAGTACTGACAATTAATAAATAAAAAACAAACAAAAAGCCATTGAGAACATCAGGAATCAGAAATTGTGTAATTTGGAACAAAGTAGCATCTGTAAATCACCAATCAAGTTTTATTATTAATTGGGAAAAAATTGGGTTGCTCTTGGCAATTTCTTCTTTTCGCCCCATTAGAACATCATTGCTTGGTTTTTACATATGTTGGATTTATTGCTCAGACATATTAAAAATATATGTGTGATATAAAGAGGACAAATCTCCTAAATTGTATTTGCATAGAAATTTTCTTCCTCAGAGATGTTTCTTTCAAAAAGATATTCATAATTTTTTAAAAAAATATGAAATTGCTCACTTTTTTTTTTTAAACTAACTTGGTCTATAGGTAAGATTTAAGCTCCTGAACATTTAAAATACATTTTTGGAATTACTTGGCACCAAAAACAATTTTCCACATAAAGGTTAGCAGAATCCTAAATTACATTTTGGGTATGTAATGTACCCATCAGAAAATACATATAAAGCTATTACAGTTTAACAGAGATAGAATGTAGGAGAAGCCATGCTGCTATTTCACATTCATCGATGTATATACCAATTTAAGGCATTAGGCTAAAGATCAGTATATAAACAGTCCATTTACTAGAGATAATCTGCTGTATTTTGTGCTAAAGACATCACACCGACCTATTTACCTGCAACATTGGCAGTTCCTTTACAATGACAAAATGTGTGTTAACTATTACTGTGTACACCATTCAATTAGACTAGATTAAGTATTGAGCTGCATGTCCCCTGGAGAATTAAAGGACTGGTTTAGTAGTATCGACAAATGATCGGTTATTTCTCAGCTGATTTACAATGCAAAAAAAATAAAATTGAAAAATAGGTTACCTAATGTCTTTTGAATGGAGGCTATTTATTATCCTGCCTGACATGTTTGGATCTGATAAAACAAACTAATTGTGATTATTTTACAGCACTACAATTTCCACCTAAGCCATAAAGTCTATAAAGTCTTCAACAGTGCGATAGCCATTGTGTCTG
>NC_092867.1:16196558-16200988 GCF_032062135.1 Pyxicephalus adspersus | reverse complement strand
GCAAAATTCTTAAAGAATCACCATACGGAATGGTTAAGAAAAGGCATATTTAAAATAGATACCAAGCCAGTCTATTATTTACCATAATATAATGATAGTCAGAGGCTCTGAAAAGGTACACAGGTCAACTTAAAAAAAAAATTCTAAATATATAATACAGCAGCACCAGCAGTTTAATAATAGAAGATATGACAACAATTAATATGCTTTAAAAGTCTTGTATGACTGTACATAGATGTCTGTGGGCAATGAGGCTGAAGGTGAACCAATATGCCTACCTAAATAGTAACACAATAGCTGGTGGAGCCTGCTCTAGGTCAGCCAGTAAAAAAGGAAAAAATAGAACATCAGCACACTGATTAACTCATCTCTCTGTCCATTGTCTTCTCCTACCAAAATGCTTCTTGCACTAAAACACACCTGACTGGCTCCTTGTGCTACTACATCCTATCAATGTCTGAGTTCTGCTGTACAGGGACTCCAAAAGGTGGATAGACAAACTATCAACATGGGGGAACCCTTGAAATAACTTTCAGGTTTTCAGGGAACCCCTGCTATATTTACTATACGCACAGCTCACTGTACATTAGTCCAGTGGTCAGTGGGAAGAATGCCTCTAACATTGCTCACCTCAGAGGCACTCATTGTTCATTATTCAAGGACCCCCTAGCAACCTCTGGAGGACCCCTGGTCCAGAAATACTGATACAGTATAATACACACTTGACTTCCCTACAGATGCAGGCCTGACACAAACTGAGCTGCTGACCAGTCAATCCTAAACATTGCATTAATACACTACCAGTTGTATACTACCTGCGAAAATTTTGGAACTCTTTTATTTGTCATTGCACACCTCCAGAAGGGTATACATATACTGCATTATCTGATATAGGACCACTATACATACATAATATTGTGTTCTGTAAGACATATTTTATTTTTTTAAATTTAAACTTTTTTGAGAATGTTCAAGGACATTAAGATTCACAAACACAAAAGTTATGTAATAAACATTAATCAAAAATCAGGAAATATCTGACATATTAAAATATATACCATCATTTGAATACACACTAAAAATTTCCAGTCCTGAAGAACTCAACTTGCGTTTTAATTAGGAATAATTGGGGAATATTAACTATTGGGGAAGTAGAGGGAGGGATATTATGGCTGGGGCAGGACGGACGGAAGGGGATACAGGGAGTGGAAACTAGGGTGAGAGCATCAGAACAGTAGATGAGCAATGCTTGCGTACCATATTTAAACCAAAGGGTTACTATCTTAGATAAGTAGACAATTATGGGCCCTATGTACAATGGTAAAGCCTATACATTAGCCTGAAAGACGGTCAGGTAGTCGGGGGAGTATCGGAACAAGACCCAGTAAATCCATCTCTGGTTGTGCTTGTCTTCTGTGCCTTTTATAGAGGCGGTCTGGTCTTCTATTATGTACATTTCATGAACTTGTTGAAACCATTGGGAAATAGTGGGGGTCCCTGTTTGACGCCACAAGAAGGACATTTTTTAACAATTTTAAAAATTATTAATAAGTTAATATTAAGTTTTTTCACAGTGAGTAAGAACACAATCTATTGTCAAATGTAGGCTTCATTTAGACTAAAAAAGCAACTAACATAGCACAATGGGTAACGTGCTAAACATGAAAAAGAATGTAAAAATCATATTTTCTGTGCACCTTAATAACTTCATATATTTTGATAATAATTGTATTGGTAGCGTCTAACATCTGGTTATTCGTTTATGGTACCCTTAGGAACTGAAAAATTGTCTATATTTTATTTATCACGGACATCAAGCTTTATAAATATTTCATTATATGTTTACTGATTCACAGATATTTTCAGAATTACAAAGAAGAATAGATTATAGTTTTACTTTAAATAACCAGGTTCTTATATCTACAGTTTTTAAAATGTAGATCCAGGTAGATTAGTAGAAATGTAATTTCCTAATGCTGGAATGAAATGTGAACACACATTCAGTCAGTGTGCGAGATATAATGGAAAGAAATGTCTTGACGCTTCAGCAGAAACTTATTTACCACCCTGCTTGGTGCGATAATACAACAGAATTCTTTCAAATGGGTTTACAAGCTCTAGTAACATTAAAAAGGCATTAGCTATGGCAAGATGCCAAGAGCACTGTATTGAGTTGTATTGTAACAATTTATTGGTATCACTACCTTTTCCACCTCATCAAATCTTACAAGGTTCATTCTCAAATTTATTATGAGAATTCAGTTTGCTACCTGACTGCAAGAAAAACTCTCAGTGTATCAGCTGGTCTATGAAAGAACTTTAAGGATAAATGTCTTTCTTGATGTGTTTGGATTTTAAATCCATGGTACCGTAATATAGGCTTTTGTTAAATAATCACATAGTTCTCAGTAACTTGCTGCTATGCTCCAATGTTACAAGAGAAGTTAAGTTCTATTACCACACATGAAGTCACTTTATTTATCTGACATAATTGGCTACAGCCATATCTGCAGAAGGGGGTAGGCTAATATTCAAGAGGTAGATGTTGGATTTATGGCGATAGACCAGTTTGTGTGTGGCAGCACATCACTGCATGTCTCCTTTGGCAATTAGTACTACTTCCTAGTGACTTTCTTTTATGACAGATTTAAATGTTAAAGTTCATGACAGACAATTAGAAAACGACTGAACATGTAATGCTTGTTTGGAAGGGTTACCAAGAAAAAGTCTCTTCTCTGTAAAAAAGAACATGGCAACCTTGCTAAGTTTTGCAAAGTTGCATTTGAACAAACCACAAGACTTCTGGAACAATGTCTTTTGGATGGATGAAATGAAAGTGGAGATGTTTGGACATAATGCATACCACCATGTTTTGTGAAAACCAAACAGCATGGCGCAGTAACAACTTTTACCAAATGTCAAGCACATTGCTGGAGAGGCGATTGTTTGGGCTTGTTTTGCAGCTATAGGACCTGGGCACCTTGCAGCCATTGAGTTGACCAATAACTTTCCTGTATATAAATATTCAGCCAAATGTGGGGCCATCTGTACCGCATTCAATAGAACAATGATCCCAATACATAAACAAATCCACCAAACTGGCTGAATATGAAAAGATGGGTGCTGTGGCTGGATACTAAAAGAGCTGTACATAAATGGATGCCTGCACACCTCAATCAACTGAAGCAATGATGTAAAGAAGAATGGTCCAAAATTCCTCCATAACAATGTAGTGACTAATAGAGTCATACAGAAAATGATAACTTCAATTTACTGCTACAAAAGATGGTTTTACAATCTATTGAATCATTGGGTGTACTCTCATTTTGGCTTTATTTTTGTTAAATAATGAAATATAATGTGTTGTGTATTATTTTACACCTATAGTTAGAATTAAATATTTATAGACCTGCTCGGGACCAGATGATTTATTTTGTCCCGATAAGTAAAGACTTGAAAGGGTATACTTTCTATTTCTCATGAATGTCTTACTATGTATTTTCTCTAATATGCAATAGGAACCAGGAATGGAAGGTTAGCCTTTTGGCTTTGGTATGAAAATTTGGAGTCTTTCCATGCTGTGAGTTTGGAAGAAGTGAAATGTCATCTCAAGATGTACCATACAATTGTAATGATTTACCAAGACTGGAACAGAGATTAAAAAAATATGGCCTTTATTTTAATGCATACAATTAGGGCATACAAACTGTTTTGCATTAGAAATATAGAAAATGCTAAATAGATAGATAGGTCTAAATAGATAAATAAATGTTCTCTTACACGGTCACAGTGTTATTCTTTGGACTCCAATCATGCATCACTGGAATTCTTGTTTGTTCTAACACAAGATATGACAGGTTCACATCTACATTTGGTGGCATGAAATAATTATGTCACATATTGTTATGGAAGATAGAGAAATTTCTCAAGTAAGTTTATATTTTATATATAGATGAAAATCAAGCAAGTGAGCCAACTGCTGCAAAGTGTATATCTTATTCACAGCAAATCAGGTGGACAAACACAGGCCAGTAAACAGAGGAATTGTACAATGTGTTAAACAGCTGCTACTTCTGAATGTTACATAAAAACCCTAATGACTTGGCTGACAATTAGTTCTTCCATAAAGGGGAGGTTAGGCAGACAATTCAGTAGTGGAGGGTAAACAAAACGTGAGCAATAACACCACACACTACTATAGGGGGTGGAGGGTGGACAGGCCAATGTTATCTATTTAATGACCCATTCTATAGATGCAAATAATATATTCTTGTGGGAAGAAGTGGATTTCATTCTTTAGCTCTGTTTCAAGATGTGGTTCACAAACAATTGACAGGATGAACCAAATGTTCAGAGACGGGGATCAGCATTAACCATAGGGTTTAAAACTATCAATATATATATATATATATATATATATATATATATAT